>NW_006922414.1:200088-204897 GCF_000298275.1 Orycteropus afer afer
CATTGAGGAAGAGAAAGACATAAAGAGGTACATGGGAAGTACAGACAACAAAGATGAACCCTTTTGCACATATAGCACGGCGTGCTCAGTGAAGGCAAACACGGGTATATGGGTGGATAGATGGGTGGACAGATTGAAATATTAGATATGTATATGACGTGGAGAGTGCACCCAAGAACATGTATAGGGTTGGCAGACAGTGGCCCAATAACCTTATGTGTATGATCTGAATTCCCAGGTGTATAAAAACTCTGAGCAAAATAGGAATGAATAGAAGAGAAATTCCTCAACATAATGAAGGGAATATACACAAAACCAATAGCTAACATTATTCTCAACAGAAAGACTCAAAGCAGTCCCCTTGCGAACGGAACCCAACAAGCATGTCCTCTATCACCACTTCATTCAATATTTTATTGGAAATCCTAGCCAAGACAATAAGGCAAGAAAGAGAAATAAACCAAAAATAAAAAAGGGAAATAAAAGGTATCCAAGTTGGTAAGGAAGAAGTAAAACTATCCCTATTTGCAGATGATATGACCCTATACATA
Organism: Orycteropus afer afer; assembly: GCF_000298275.1. Lineage (NCBI taxonomy): Eukaryota > Metazoa > Chordata > Mammalia > Tubulidentata > Orycteropodidae > Orycteropus > Orycteropus afer. The sequence goes on from NW_006922414.1 coordinate 200,640, forward strand.
GAAAATCACATAGACTAAGCAAGAAAACTACTGACACTAACTGAAAGATACAGCATAGTGACAGGATACAAGATCAACATACAAAAATCAGTCGGATTCCTCTACATCAACAAAGAAATCTCTGAAAACAAAATAAGGAAAACAATACGATTTACAATAGCTGTAAAATACTTATGAGAGAATCTTACCAGGGACACAAAATACCCATACAAAGAAAACTACAAATCACTACAACACGACACATAAGAGATCTAAGACTTCTGGCAAGATGGCAGAATAGGTAAACAAGCTTTAAGATCCTCTTCAACAAAGAAATGAGAAACCCATTGAAGCAGATATAGAAGATAATCCTGGAACCCTGAGCTTTGAAGGGAAGGACAAAGAATTGTATTAAATACCAACTAATAGAAGACACTGAATGAAAACTGTGATTAAGAAGACAAACAGAGCTGAGAACTGTCTGCTATCCTGATGGCACAGCCATCTGAATATTTACAAGTGGCATTTTAATCTGGGCAGCTATCTAGGAATCAGCTCAGCTGGCCCAAGACTGTATAACAACTGCACTGGTAGCTGATGATTAGAAAGAAAAACAGTGAAGAAGGAGACAAACTGAGCTGCAGATTTGGGGCTGTTTTAAAGATACAGCAATTTTGAATGTTTACAAGTGGCCTTCCAATCCAAACAGCAACCTAAGAATGGCTCCACTTGTTGAGGACATCATGGGCAACCACACTGGAGGCTGACAACTAGAAAGGTGCAATATCCCCACTTGTTACTCTTATACCCCATACCCTCTTGGCAAATGAAGGTGTGACTTTCTCCCACCTCCACCCTCCTGGACAGAAAATAATTGCATCCCAGGCTGTGTGCCCTGTCAGCCTGGGTGCTCTGCCTCACCCACCTCGAGTATTGTTTTTAAATTATTCTTTTTTTCTTCCTCCTTATTATTTTTTTCTCTTTTGTATTTTTTTTTTTTTTCTCATTTCCCTTTTCCTCATTCCCTTTTATCTTTCTTTTGGTTCTTCCCATCTTTTGGGTTTTTGTTTGTTTGTTTGTTTGTTTCTCGTTTTTTCTTTATTACTCTTTGTCTCTTGCTCTTTTCTCATACAGCCCCCTCCCCCACCCCAGATATGGTAAGGATTTTTTTTCTCTTTATCTTTCTTTTGTCTTTTAAAAATATTTTTTAAAGTATTTCTTCTTCTGTATTGCCCTTCCTTTCCCCCCACCAATTGTTCTTGTTTGTTTACATGATATGCATTGTTTGTTTGTCCTCTTGTTTTATTGTTTTGGTGGTTTTTAAACTCTATTTTTGTCTGAGTGAGAGACAGCAACAGTGCCCATACAACTCAATCATACTCAGACCTCCTGTAGTCTCATCCACTGAGTGAAGGCCACCACTTGCTGACTAATAATAGACACCAGCCCAATTCACTCTTAACTGGTCTTCACAATCCACTAACAGATATCTGTGCACACACTCTCATTTTCCATCACACCCACCAGGAGACAGGTGATGAGTGCCTAAGTGCTGCCAATTAGCAAACATAGGAACACCCTCCCCACTCAGATATATCAAAACAAAACAGAATCTTGGGAAATCACACCAACATACAATCACCAATTAAATATACATATAATGACATCACAATGTCTCAGAGAAAACTGACCATCCCAGTCCACACAAAGAAGCAAGATAAAGTGGTGAAAACAAGGGACAGGGATGCAGACCCAGAAAACCTCCCTGAAGAAGAAGCCACATTGGAACTTCCTAATAAGGAATTCAAAAGAATTATATTTAGGTACTTCAACAAATTGAGAGACATCAAGGAAAACACTAACAAACTTAAGGAAAATGCAGATAAACCTCTAGACAATTAAGGAAAACAATACAAGAATAAAATGACAAAATAAATGAAAAATAAGAAATGATACAAAAACAACAAATAGAAATCCAGACTAAGATTTCTGTGGGATACCATAAGAGGAATAACCTACATGTAATCAGAATAGAACAGGAAGAGACAAAACCACAGAAAAAAATGTCAAAGATTTAAGAGAATTTCCCTAATGTTACAAAAGACAAGAATATGTCCATTCAAGAAGTTATATGAACCTCAAACAGGATAGACCCCAAAAGAAAATTACCAACATGTAATAAAAAAAACTCACCAAAGACAAAGACAAAGAAAGAATCCTGAAAGCAGCACAGGAAAAATGAAAAGTTACCTGCAAAGGGCAACAAGTAAGTCTAAGCAAGATCTGACTTCTTGGCAGAAACATGCAGGCAAGTAGACAATGGTATCATATATTTAAAACCCTGAAAGAAAACAATTTCCAACCAAGAATTATACACCCAGCAAAATGGTCTCTCAAATATGATGGTAAAATTGGGGACATTTCCAAGGAAATAGAAATTAAGGTAATTTGTTAAAACCAGACCAACCTTACAAGACATGCTAAAGGGAGTCCTTCAGACAGAGAATCAACAATAGCAGACAACTGATGATTAACACCTATGATGACATAATCCAGAAACCAACATATTTATAGAAGTATCCAAAGTAAAATAAGATTACAAGACTGTAAACAGGGAATGAGAGACATTTGTTGGTAAAGGAGGACAATTGCAAGCCATAAAGAGGTAATCAATAGGGTAGTTACAGAACTTCTAAATGATAACAAAGTCAAGACAGTTGCAAGATAGAATGGACTGTTCTAAATTGGGAAGAAAATAAATCACAGAATAACCTCAAAGAAAAATAATAAAACTTCACATCAAAATAAAAAAGGAAATACACACATATTCATCAAACACTAAAACAATAGCATCAAAGGAAATGATAACATGATTCATGAATAAAATGAGCTCAACACAGAAAATTATATGGAACAAAGAAATCAGCAATATCACACACACAAAAAAAATAATACAAAATGAGAGCAACAAATGCATACTTATCCATAATTAAGTGAACGTGAATGGATTACATGCACCACTCAAGAGATGGAGAGTTGCAGACTGGATAAGAAAATATGACCCATCAATATGCTGTCTACAAGAGATACACCTTAGACACAAGGACAGAAATAGACTAAAAATCTAAGGTTGGAAAAAGAGATATCAAACAAATAGCAACCAATAAGAGCAATATTAATTTCTGATAAAGTTGACTTTAAGACAAAAACTACCATAATAGACAAGGAAGGACATTAAAGGATTGAACAAGAGGACATAACCATAATAAATATCTACACACCCAATGAAAGAGCCCCAAAATAAGTGAATGAGACTTTAACAGAATTGAAAAGACAAATAGATGACTCCACAGTAATAGTAAGAAATTTTAACACACCACTTTCAATGAAAGATAGAATAACTGGAAAGAAACTCAACAAAGACACAGAAGAACTGAACAATACAATAAAAAAAAAACTTGATCTTATAGACATTTGCAAAGCACTTCACCCCAAAACAGCACAATTTACATTCTTTTCCAGCACACATGGAACATTCTCCAGGATAGACCATATGTTAAGCCACAAAGCAAGCTTCAAGAAATTTAAAAGGATCAAACTACTGCAAAGCATCTTCTCACATCACAATGCTCTAAAATTATAAATCAACACTATGAATACCAGGAAAAAGAGCAAAGGCATGGAAACTGAATAACACCCTTGCCAAAATGACTGAGTAATACAAGAAATTAAAAATGAAATTAAAAAATTTCTTGAATCAAACGAGAATGAAAACACATCACACCAAAATCTTTGGGACACAGCAAAGGCAGTGATCAGAGGGCAATTTATAGCAATAGATGCATACATTAAAAAAGAAGAGCCAAAATCAACCTTAACCCAGCATTTCCAAGAAATAGAAAAAGACCAGCAAAAAGAGCCTATATTCATCAAGAAAAGAAATAATAAAGATTTGAGCAAAAATAAATGAAACAAAAGAAAAGACAATAGAAAAATTCAACAAGACTAGAAGTTAGTTCTTTGAAAGATTAATAAAATCGACAAACCATTGATAAACTTAACAAAGGAAAAGAAGATGTAAATAACACAAATAAGAAATGAAATGGGTCGAGTTCCGGCAAGATGGCGGACTAGGCAGAAGGACTGCACAGACCCTCTTCAACAAAGACAAGGGAAACCAATTGACACAGACACAGAAGATAATCTTGGACCCCTGAGCCTTGAAGGGAAGGATACAGAAGTAGACTAAACCCCAATTAGCAGAAGAATTTGTGTGAAA
>NW_006922414.1:208787-215370 GCF_000298275.1 Orycteropus afer afer
ACTTGACTGCTAACCAGAAGGCTGGTGGTTCAAATCCACCAGCCACTCCTTGGAAGGAAGGTTGGGCAATCTACTTCCATAGTGATACCGCCTCAGAAACCCAAGGAGGGGGCGCTATGAGTCAGGGCTGACTCGATGACACATAACAACAACAACAATAACATGAAAAACTGTACTCCAACAAATCTGAAAACCAAGAATAGACAAATTTGTAGAAACATACTACTTACCTAAACTAACACAGACTGAGGTAGAAAATATGAACAGACCCAAAACAAAGGAAGAAACTGAACAGGTCATTAAAAAAAATTACCAAGAAAAAAAGTCCTGGCCCAGACAGATTCGCTGGAGAATTCTACCAAACATTCAGAGAAGAACTGACACCAACCCCACTCAAACTATTCCAGAACATAGAAAAGAATGGAATCCTCACAAATTCATTTTATGAAGCAAGCATAACCTTAATACCAAAACCAGGCAAAGACACCACTAAAAAGGAAAACTACAGACCAATATCCCTCATGAATATAGACAGAAAACCTTCAGCAAAATCCTAGCCAATAGACTCTGACAATATATATATTAAAAATAAATACATCATAACGTAGTAGGATTCATACCAGATATGTAAGGATGATACATTATATAAGTAATTAATGTAATCCATCACATAAGTAAAATAAAGGAAAAGAACCACATGATCGTATCAATAGATGCAGAAAACACATTTGATTAAATCTACCACCCATTCCTGATTTAAAAAAAAAAAAAACTTTCAGAAAAATAGGAATAGAAGGGAAATTCCTCAACATAATAAAGGGCATATATACAAAACCAACATCCAACATTATTCTCAATGGAGAGAGAATGAAACCATTCCTCTTGAGAACAGGAACTAGACAAGGATGCCCGCTATCACCACTTCTATTCAACATTGCACTGGAAGTCCTAGCCAGAGCAATAAGGCAAGAAAGGGAAATCAAAGGCATCCAAATTGGTAAAGAAGAAGTCAAACTATCCCTATTTGCAGATAATATGATCCTATACAGAGAAAACCTAAGAGATTCAACAAGAAAACTACTGGAACTAATTGAAAGATTTAGCATAGTGGCAGGATACAACATCAACATACAAAAATCAGTTGGATTCCTCTATACCAGCAAAGAGATTGCTGAAAAAGAAATAAATACTATTTATAATAGCTATCTAAAAGATAAAACAGTTGGGAATAAATCTTACCAGGGACACAAAAGACCTATACAAAGAAAACTATACAACATTACTTCAAGAAACTATAAGAAATCTACATAAGTGGAAAACATATTATACTCGTGGATAGGAAGATTAAATATTGAGAAAAAAAAGGTCAATACTACCCAAAGCAATCTATACATTCAGTGCAACACCAATCCAGACTCCATCAACATTCTTTAAGGACATGGAAAAACCCATCACTAATTTATATGGAAAGGAAAGAGGCCTCGGATAAGCAAGGCACCACTCAACAAGAACAAAGTACCAGATCTCGCACTCCCAGACTTCAAAACCTACTGTACAGCCACAGTAATCAATACAGTCTGTTAGTGGTACAACAGACACATACACCAGTGGAATTGAATTGAGAACCCAGAAATAGATCCACAGACCACATTTTAGGTGGTCAAAGATCAGCTGATCTTTGACAAAGGGCTATGTTCTGGTTACCTAGTGCTGCTCTGACAAGAATATACCACAAATGGGATGGCCTTAACAAAAGGAGTTTATTCTCTTACAGTTTGGAGGCTTTAAATCCAAGTTCAAAGTGCCAGGCTCAAGGGTCTGGGTAAAAGCCCCTCAACCTTGGGCTTCAGCTCTACCTCCTGCTCCCAGCCCACAGAAGTTAGAGGCTTTTCTTCACTCAGACAGCTGCTGGCTGCTGTGGCTGCCAAGCCCAAGATTTACAAGTAAAAAGTTACAGTCCCAATATTACCAAATCACACAGCAGGCCATTAATTCAAGTCCATTTTAAGTCCCAAGGTCAGCAGAGCATGGCAGCCTGCTGAACAACTACACAGCTACCTGCAGGGTTCAAGGTACCATAAACTCGGGACCGTTCCCCAAGACTTCTGCTTATATACAGGAAACGGACCACATTCCCTAAGGAATGATTAAAAATTTGAAAAATGAAACAAGTTCCATACCTCACACCACACACAAAAAGGTTTCCAACAACTAAGAGAAACAAACTTGTCTGTCAGTTTGTCATCCTGTGAGGCTTGTGTGTTGCTTGAGGCTGTGCCACTGGTGTTTCAGATACCAGCAGAGTTGCACATGGTGCACAGGTTTCAACACAGTTTACAGACTAAGACAGACTAGGAAGAAGGAGGAGGCTATCCACTTCTCAAAAATTGGCCAGGGAAAACCTTATGAATAGCAGAGAAACACTGTCTGATACATTACTGGGCAACTTTATGAATAGCTTGGAAACACTGTCCGCATATGCATGTGAGAGCTGGACAATGAATAAGGAACATGGAAGAAGAGTTGATACTTTTGAGCTGTGGTATTGGCAAAGAATGCTGAAAGTACCATGGACTGCTAAAAGAACTAACGGGTCTGTCCTGGAGGAAGTGCAGCCAGAATGCTCTTTGGAGGCAAGAATGGCCAGACTTCGTCTCACCTACTTTGGTCATGTTGTCAGAAGGGACCATTCCTTGGAGAAGGATGTCATGCCTGGTAAGGTGGAGGGTCAACGAAAGAGGGGAAGGCCCTCAATGAGGTGGATTGACAAGGCCCTCAACAAGGTGGATTGACACGGTGGCGGCAGCGATGGGCTCAAGTGTAGCAAGAATCGTAGAGCTGGCTCAGGACCAGGCAGTGTTTCGTTCTGCTGTGCATAGGGTCACTATGAGTCGGAGATGACTCAATGGCACTTAACAATAACAACACACAAAAACTAACTCCAGGTAAATCAAAGCGTTAAATGTGTAACCTAAAACTATAAAGTTCATCAAATTAAAAATAGGGGCAAAACTAGGGGCCCAAATTTACAGCATAAATAAATTATCAAGCTGTGGTAGTTAAGTTGTATGTCAATTTGGATGGGCCTGGTTTTGAGTGGCTGGGCATTCCCCATAATGAGACTGTTAATTAACTCTATGGTGGAATCCACTGTGAGCGCCTGAGTAGCTGCCTCAGGGATGTGTTCTGCTTCCAGAACAACTTTGAGAAAGGTCTCCAGCTTTTTGGCATGCTCGGACTCTGCATGTCGCCCGATCTTTATTCGGCAGCCTACCATGTTGTCTGCTGATCTTGGGACTGTTAATGGATTTGAATTAGTGGCCTGCTGTATTGCTTGATAATCTTAGGATTCTGCTGTTTTACTTGTCAACCTTGAGTTTGTCAGCCTCAGCCAACAGCTGCCTGAGCTAAGAGACAGCTCCAGCCAAAGTGGACCAGGAGCAAGAGGCAGAGCTGAAGACCAAGATTATGGGACTTTCACCCTGCCCCTAGAGCTGGCATTTTGAACTTGGACTTCTAGCCTCCAAAACTGTAAAGAGAATAAATCCCTGTTTGTTAAAGCCATCCACCTGTGGTATATTCCTGATAGAACAGCACTGAGGTAACCAAAACATAAGCATAACCCAAAATGCACAAACAAAAGAAAATAAACTAGATGATTGGGACCTTCTAAAAATTCAATTCTTATGTGCATCAAAAGGTTTCTCCAAAAGAGTGAAAAGAGAACCTAACGACTGGGAAAAAATATTTGGCAGTGACATATCTGACAAGGGACTTATCTCTAAAATTTATAGAAAACTCCAACACTCAACATCAAAAAGACAAACAATTCAATTAAAAATGGGCAGAAGACATTAACGGACACTTCACCAAAGAGGATATTCAGGCAAACAAAAATCACATGAAGAAATGTTCGCAATCACTAGCCATTAGAGAGATGCAAATCAAACCAACAATGAGATTACGATATCACCCCACCACTGATAGAAAAGTTCAACAAGACAGAAAATAACAAATGCTGGCGAGGATATGGCGAGATTGGGACTCTCATACACTGCTGGTGGGACTGTAAAATGTACGGTGGAAATTGGTATGGCAATTCTTTGAAAATATGGAAATAGAAATACAACTTGATCCAGCAATCCCATTACTAGGTATATGTGGTAGTTAAGGTTGTGTGTCAACTTGGCTAGGCCTGGTTGAGTGGCTGGGCAGCTGGTGGTAGTTATTCCCCACAATGAGTCTGGCAATCAGCCCAATGGTGAGATCTACCACAAGCAGCTGAGTAGCTGTTTTAGAGATGTGGATTGCTTCCCATACATCAGAAGCAACTTTGGGAATGGTCTCTAGCTTATGGCATGCTTCAACCCTGCATGTAGCCGAGTCATTATTCAGCAGTCTTCCATGCTCTGCCAATCCTGGGACTTTAATGGACTTGAATTAATGGCCTGCCAAGGAGCTCTGGTATTGTAGTGCCTAAGGCACTACTAACCAAAAGGGTGGTGTTTCAAACCCATCAGCCACTCCTCCCAAGCAATATTGGACGATCTACTTCCATAGTGATACTGCCTCGGAAACCCAAGGAGGGGTCTTTATGAGTCGGATCTGACTCAACAGCAGTGAGTTTGGTTTTTGGTTTTGGTGTGGTTTAGTAATATTGGGACTGTGCCTTGTTACTTGTTGACTTTGGGTTTGTCAGCCTCAGTAGCCAGCAGCTGAGTGAAGAAAAGCCTCTAGCTTCAGTGCGCCCAGAGCAGGAGGCAGAGCTGAAGCCCAAGGTTGAAGGGCTTTCACCCAGCCCTTAGAGCCTGGCACTTTGAACAGGTACTTAAAGCTTCCAAATTGCAAGAATAAACTCCTGTTTGCTAAAGGCATGCCATTTGTGGTATATTCTTGTCAGAGTAGCAATAGGTAACCAGAACAGTATATATCCTAAAGAAGTCAGAGCCAAGACACCCATGTTCATTGAAGCACTGTTAACAATAGCAAAGAGATGGAAACAACCTAAGTGCCCATCAACAGAAGAATGGATAAGCAAACTATGCTACATACACGTAGTGGAAGCAGCACTAAAGAATAATGTAGAATCTGTGAAACACTGCACAATGTGGGTGAACTTGGAGGACATTGTGCTGACTGAAATAAGTCAATGATAGAAGGGCAGATATTTTTATTGTGAAAAGTCGTGGAAGGGTATATATATGGATCAAACCAAACCAAACACACTGCCATCGAGTCGGACCTGACTCATAGCGACCCCTCCTTGGGTTTCCAAGGTGGTATCACTACGGAAGTAGGATTGCCCAACCTGCCTTCCGAGGAGTGGCTGGTGGGTTTGAACCGCCAGCCTTCTGGTTAAGCAGTCAAATGCCTTAGCCACTACACCACCAGAGGAAACTTTTTTTGTTAGTTACCGGGGATGGGAGAGGAGGAAGGGAAGGTTACTAGGTAAGTAGAAGATATGTATTGATTTGGGTCAAGGGAAGCACAATATAGCAAACTGAGTAACCAACACAATAAAACTAAGGAACAGGAAGACACAAAGAGGTACACAAGAGGTATGGACAATGAAGATAAACACTTTTACCTTTGCAATACTGCGTTATCAGTGATAAACATGAATCTATAGGGAAAAGGATGAGAAAACAGGGTGAATGATCAGGTATGTCTAGGCAAAAGGGAATATACCCATGAACATATATAAGGTTAGCAGACAATATTTGTACATATGTATTTGTAAGTGCTGTAAGAATGTCCATATAAATAGATGTATTCATATAAATAGGACATGGAACAAGGGATATCATTGCTAATTTTAGATGGATCTTAGCTGAAAGCAAAGAATTCCAGAAAGATGTTTACTTATATTTTGTTGACTTTGCAAAAGCATTTGATTGCATGGATCATAACAAATTATGGATAACATTGAGAAGAATGGGAATTCCAGAACACTTGATTATACTCATTGAGGAACCTGTACATAGATCTGGAGGTTGTTGTTTGAACAGAACAAGGGGATACTGAATGGTTTAAAATCAGGAGGAGGTGTGTCAAGGTTGTATCCTTTCACCATACCTATTCAATCTGTTGTTGTTGTTATGTTGTTAGGTGCCATCAAGTCGTCTCCAACTCATAGCAACCCTATGCACAGCTGTGATAGTTGGAAATGTATGTCAACTTGGCTGGACCCCAGTTCTGTGTGGTTGTTCCCATGATGGGATTGGATGACTGTGTTCTGAGTGGCCAATCTGTTCAGGGGGAGTTTCCCTAGGGGTGTGGCCTGCTTCCAAGATACCCAGAGACATCCTGGGAAAAGAGACATTCTTCTGTGGATCGGGATTCTGTTGTGCTGCCTACAACTGTCTGTGAGTGAGCAGTTCACTGTTCAGCCTGGAGATCTTGGATTCGTCATTCATTGGAGTCAACAGCCAGTGTACTGCCTGCCAAGCTTCAGCTTCTAGGCCCCTGTGGTTGCAGAAGCTAAGAAACGCCTCCAGCCTGATGTATGCTCCAGGGAGTTTGGACTTGCTGACTTCTATACGTTTGTGAGCCATTTTCCTAAGATAAATTTCTTTCTTTATAT
>NW_006922414.1:217174-222212 GCF_000298275.1 Orycteropus afer afer
ATGATATCCCTTGTTCCACGTCCTCTTCTGAATCTGGCTTGAACCTCTGGAAGTTCTCTGTCAATATACTGCTACAAACGTTTCTGAATTATCTTCAGTAAGATCTTACTTGTGTGGCGATATTAATGATATTGTTCTATAATTTCCACATTCTGTGGGATCACCTTTCTTTGGAATGAGGTACAAACATGGATCTCTTCCAATCAGTTGGCCAGGTAGCTGTCTTCCAAATCTCTTGGCATAACTGAATGAGTGCCTCCAAAGGGGCATCTGTATGTTGAAACATCTCAATGGGTATTCTGTCAATTCCTGGAGCCTTGTTCTTCACCAATTCTTTCAGTGCAGCTTCAACCTCTTCCCTCAATACCATTGGTTCTTGAACATATGCCACCTCCTCAAATGTATGAGGATCGATCAGTTCTTTTTTGTACAGTGACTCTGTGTATTCCTTCCATCTTCTTTTGATGCTTCCTGCCATCATTCAATATTTTGCCCATAGAATCTTTCAATATTGCAACTCGAGGCTTACATTTTTTCCTCAGTTCTTTCAGCTTGAGAAATATCTAGTGTGTTCTTTCCTTTTGGTTTTCTGACTCCAGATCTTTGCATGTTTCATTATAGTAATTGGTTTTGTCTGCTCGAGCTGCTCTTTGAGATCTTCTGTTCAGCTCTTTTATCTTGTCATTTCTTCCATATGCTTTAGCTACTCTTCACTCAAGGGCAAGTTTCAGAGTCTCTTCTGATATCCATTATGATCTTTTCCTTCTTTCTCATATTTTTAATGACCTCTTGCTTTCTTCATGGATGAAGAATTGTCATCCCACAATTCTTCAGGTTTTCGGTCATTGGTGTTCAATGCATCAAATCTATTATTTAGATGGTCTCTAAATTCAGGAGGGATATATTCAAGATCATGTTTTGGCTCTCATGGACTTGTTTTAATTGTCTGCAACTTCAAAATGAACTTGCATATGAGCAGTTGATTGTCAGTTCCACAGTCAGCTCCTGGCCTGGTTTTGGCTGAAGATATTGAATTTTTCCATCACCTCTTGCCACAGATGTAGCCAAACTGATTCCTGTGTACTCTGTCTGGTGAAGTCCACATGTATAGCTGCCATTTGTGTTGTTGAAAAAAGGTATTTGCAATGAATAAGTTATTTGTCTTGCAAAATTCTATCATACAATCTCCAGCGTTATTTCTGTCATCAAGGCCAAGTTTTCCAACTACCAGTGATTCTTGTTTCCAACTTTTGCATTCTAATCACTAGTGATAATCAACACATCTTGATTGCATTTTCAGTCAACTTCAGACTGCAGAAGTTGACAAAAATCTTCAATTTCCTCATCTTTTGCCTTGGTGGTTGGTGCATAAATTTGAATAATAGTCATATTAACTGGTCTTCCTTATAGGCTTATGGCTATTATCCTATCACTGACAGCATTGTACTTCAGGACAGATCTTGAAACATCTTTTGTGATGATGATGGCATGCCATTCCTCTTCAATTTATCATTCCCAGCATAGTAGATCATATGGTTGTCTGATTCAAAATGGCCAAAACCAGTCCATATCAGCTCACTAATGCCTAGGATATCAATCTTTATGCATTCCATTTCATTTTTGGCAGCTTCCAATTTTCCTAGATTCATACTTTGTACATTCCATGTTCTGATTTTTAAGGTATGTTTGCAGCTGTTTCTCCTCAATTTGAGTCATGTCACATCAGCATATTTAGGTCCTGGAAGACTTACTTTAGCAATATCATTAAGGTTAGTTCTACTTTAATGAGGCAGCTCTTTCCCAGTCCTATTTTGAGTGCCTTCCAACCCAAGGGGCTAGTAGTCTTCCTGCACTGTGTTGGACAATGTTTCCAAGCTGTTCATAAAGTTGCCCAGTAGTATATCAGACAATGTTTTTCTGCTATTCATAAGGTTTTCCCTGGCCAATTTTTGAGAAGTGGATGGTCTCCTTCTTTCTAGTCTGTCTAGTCAGTTAGCTGTGTTGAAACCTGTGCACCATGTGCAACTTTGCTGGTGTCTGAAACACCAGTGGCACAGCCTCAAGCCTCACAGCAATATACAAGCCTCACAGGATGACAAACTGACAGACAAGTTTGTCTCCCTTAGCGGTTGACTCTGTATGCTGAGCAAATAATCCGAGAAGCTGGACTATATGAAGAAGAATGTGGCATCCAGATTGAAGGAAGAATCAGTAACAACCTGCTATATGTAGATTACACAAGTTTGTTTTCTAAAAGTGGGGATGACTTGAAGCACTTACTGATGAAGATCAAAGACTACAGTCTGCATTATGGCTTATACCTCAATATAAAGAAAACAAAAATCCTTAAAACTGGTCTAATAAACAGTTTCACAAGGGATGGAGAAAAGATTGAAGTTTTCAAGGACTTCATATTACTTGGTTCTACAATCAACACCAATGGAAACAATATTCAAGATACCAGAGGATATATTGCATTGGACAAATCTGCTGCAAAAGATCTCTTTCACATGATGAAGAGCAAATATGTCTCCTTGAAGACTAAGGTGTGCCTAACCTAAGCCATGGTATTTTCAATCACCTCTTATGCATGTGAGAGCTGGACAATGAACAAAGAAGAACCAAAGAAGAATTTATGCTTTTGAGTTGTGGTGTTAGAGAAGAATGCTAAGAGTACCATGGACTGCAAAAAGGACTACCAGATCTGTCCTGGAAGAAGTGCAGCTGGAATACTCCTTGGAAGTGAGAATGGCCAAACTTTGTCTCACCTACTTTGGTCATGTTGTCATGAGGAACCATTCCCTAGAGAAGTATATCATGCTTGGTAAAATAAAGGGTCAACGAAGAAGGGGAATGCCCTCAACAAGATTGGCACAGTGGTTGCAACAATGGGCCCAGGTACAGCAAGGATCATGAGGCTGGCACAGAACTAGGCAGTGTTTTGTTCTGATGCACATAGATTTGCTGTAAGTTAGAGACAACTCAACAGCACCTAACAACAACAACATAAATAGAAATAACTAGGGGCAAAGTTGTAACACTCAAACACTCTTATGGAGCAAGTTGTTGTACCTTGCTCAGTACCATGGTCACAGAGGACATGGTGCTCAATTGGCATAAAATACTATACAAACATTGTTCTACATCCTACTTTGGTGAGTAGTGATTGGGATCTAAAGCTTGCAAGTGGCCATCTAGAAGCAACAACTGGTCTCTCCTCATCCCAAGCAAAGAAGAATGAAGAAAGTCCAAGAAACATGGAAACAATTAGTCCAAGGGACTAGTGGACCATGAGAAGCTCAGCCTATATGACTACGAGACCAGAAGAATTCGATGGTGCCAAGCTATCACAGTCAACACTCAGAAAGGAATCAGTACAGCAGATTCTGGGTAAAGTGGGAGAACATTGTGGAACAAATCTCAAAATCATAAAAAAAGAGACCAGGTTTAATGGTCTGATAGAGCAGCCTTCAGGCATGGAATAGAACTCCCTCCTGTGGCTTCCAGCCAAACAATAGACAGGCATAAAAGGTGAACATTTACACCAAGTAGAAGCACTCCTTAGAATGATCAATCATGGTAGAAGAGAAGGACAGTATTTGCACAAGGAGATAGCTTAGGATGGAGGGATGCATAGGAAGGAAGGACACTGGGAAGAGGTAACTACAAGGAGGGAGTTGGAAACGAACTGTTAAATTGTGGGGACTGCAGACAATGTCATGAAACATGAAATGTGTATGAACTTCTGTATGGAAAATAAATTTGCTCTGTAAACTTTCACCCACATCATAAGAAAATTTCAGAAAAAGAAAAAAAAAGACTATAAGAGGAGACTTCTGGTAAGATGGAGGAATAAGCAGACAGCAACACAGACCATCTTCAACAAACAAAAGAAAAACCAATTGACAGAGATACAGAAGATAATCCTGGAACCCTGAGCTTTGAAATGAACTATACAAAAGTAGGTTAGGCACCAACTAGTGGAAAAACCTGAATGAAAAGAGTGAGTACAGAGATGGTCAGAGATGCGGACTATCAGCTACTCTGACAAGACCAACAGCCTGAATATTTCCAAGTGGTGTTGGGACCTGAGAATTGACCTAAAGATCAGTCCCAGTCACCAAGGACTGCAGGGACAACAGTTCTGGTGACCTATGACTAAGAAGGGAAACAAAAAGGAGGGAGACAACATGAGCTGTGGACTTTCTGCTGTCCGGAGGCCACAGTCATTTTGATTGTATACATGTGGCAGCCATTTTCAATATTTAAAGTGAACAAGGGTGCAGCCATATTGAATGGTTAAAAGCAGTGGCCATTTTGGATATTTAAGTGACCAAGGGCGCAGCCATATTGAATGTTACAAGTGGCAACCATTTTGGATTTTAAAGTGATAGCATTCTCATTCAGATTCCAGGGACCAAAGAACAGTCTCTGTTTGCGAGGGGAGGCAAGGACATACGAGAGGCTGACAACAGGAAAGGAGACAGGTGGTGAGTGTATAAATGCTGTCAACTAGTGAATAGAGGAGCATAGCACAGTACCCTGCCTGTATAGATAATATACAAACAAAATAAAGAAAACAAAATTGTGGGCAAGTCACTCCAAAATATAATCACCAATTAAATATAAACACAAAAAGGTCACAATGCCTCAGAGACAACAGACATCACAGTCCACACAAAGAAGCAAAATAAAGCAAGAGAAACAAGGGAATAGGATACAGACCCAAAACACATCCCTGAGGAACACCCAGCATTGGAACTTCCTGATAAATAATTCAAAAGAATTATATTTAGGTATCTTCAAAGGATTGAGAGACAGACCAAGAAAACACAAAAAAACTCCAGAAGAACTTTGGAAAAATTTACAAGAACAAAATGAAAAATTAGAAATGATTCTAAATCTACAGATAGAAATACAGAAGATTAATACTAAATTGTCAGAAATAGATAACACACTGGAAGGACAAAGGAGTAGAACTGATGCAATGGAAGACAGAATTAATGAGATTGAAGACAAATACCTGAATACTTCTTTG
>NW_006922414.1:227666-234810 GCF_000298275.1 Orycteropus afer afer
GTATATGGATGGATAGATGGGTGGACAGGCTGAACTATTAGGTATGTCTATGAAGTGGGGAGTGTATCCAAGAACATGTATAGGATTGGCAGACAATGGTCCTATAAGTTTATGTGAATGATCAGAATTCCCAAGTGTATAGTAGAACTGACATGGGGCAAGGTTGTGGTCACTGCTTGGTCACAGCCAGCTACCCAGAGGGACCAAGTAGTTGAACCTGTGTGCTTGGGACCATAGTCGCAGGGGACATCAAGCTCAACTGGCATAACATACTATACAAAACATTGTTCCACCTCCTAGTTTGGCGAGTAATGACTGGGTTCTTGAAAGCTAGCAAGCTGCCATCTAGATACAATGATGGGTCTCTCCTTGTCCAGAGCAAAGACAAATGAAGAAAACCAAAATTCATGGAAACAATTAGTCCTAGTGACTGGTACACCATCCGATCTGCAGCCTGTATGACTATAAGACCAGAAGAACTAGATGGTGCCCGGCTACCACTGTCATTCACTTGGAAGGGGATCTATGTAGGAGATCCTTGATAGAGAGGAAGAACTACGTGGAACAAAACTCAAAATCATTTGGAGGAAAAAAAGGGGGGGACCAAGTTTCTTGATCAGATAGAGCCTGGTGGAACCACTGAGACTATGGCTCCTAGTTGCCCTTCAGGTCTAGAATTGAACCCACACCCGTGGTTTCCAGCCAAACAAAAGACAGGCATATGAGTTGAATATTTACCTCAGGTAGATACACTTCCTGGAGACAACAATCCTGGAAGAAAGAAGGGGTGCTTATGCACAGGGAAACAGCTCAGGGGGCAGGAGTGCATGGAGTGATGGACACTGGGAAGAGGTAACTATGGGGAAGAAGTGGGAGGGGAGCTGTTGCATTGTGGTAAACTGTGGTCAATGTTATGAGACAAAGTGTATGTGAACTGCTGTATGGAAAGTGAATTTGCTGTGTAAATCTTCACTCAAATCACAATAAATAAATAAATAAATAAAATGCATTTTTTAAAAAAACACAACTATAAGAGATCTACACAAATGTAAACACACTAAGCTCATGGATAGGAAGACCGAACATTGTGAAAATGTCAATACTACATAAAACAATCTATGGATTCAATGCAGTGCAGATCAGATTCCATCAGCATTCTTTAAGAACATGGCATAAAAATGTCACTAATTTTATGTGGAAAGGAAAGAGGTTTTGGATAAGCAAAGCACTATTGAAGGAGAAGAACAAAGTAGGGTATCTCACAGTCCCCAAACTCAAAATCTACTAACAGTAGTTAAAATAGTCTGGTATTGGTACAGCAACAGACACACAGACTAGTGGAACAGAACTGAGAGCCCAGCCATAGATCTATCCACCTATGGACAGCTGATCTTTGACAAAATGCTGAAGCCCATAAAATGGGGAAGAGATATTCTCGTTAGCAACTTTTGCTGGGAAAACTGGATATCCATATGCAGAAAAATGAAACAAGATCCATACCTCACACTATACAGAAAAATTAATTCAAGATGGATCAAAGGCTTAAATGTAAAACCTAAAACTATAAAATTCAGCAAAGAACAAATAGAGACAAACATCTAAAACTAAACTCACTGCTGTTGAGTCAGATCTGACTCATAGCCATCCCTCCTTGGGTTTCTGAGGCAGTATCACTACAGAAATAGATTGCCCAACCTTCCTTCCGAGGAGTGGCTGGTGGGTTTGAACCACCAGCTTTCTGGTTAGCAGTCAAATGCCTTAGGCACTATGCCACCAGAGCTCCTGGGGCAAACACAGGGGTCCTAATATGTGGCATAAATACACTATCAAACATATCAATAGAGTAAAAACAGAACTTACAGATTGGGAAAAAAATATGTCACAATGACATATCTGACAAGGGACTTATTGCTAAAATTTATAGAAAATTCCCATATCTCAACATCAGAAAGACAATCCAGTTTTAAAATGAGCAGTGGATATGAACAGAGACGTCAAGAAAGGAGATATTCAGGCAGCCAACAAATGTGAAGAAGTGCTCGTGATCATTAGCCATTGTTGTTGTTGTTGTTATGTCGGAACTGACTCATAGCAACCCCTCCTTGGGTTTCCAAAGTGTTATCACTATGGAAGTAGATTGCCCAACCTTCCTTCTGAGGAGTGGCTGGTGGGTTTGAACTACCAGCCTTCTGGTTAGTAGTCAAGTGTATTAGCCATTAGAGAGATGGAAATCATAATAACAATGAAATCTCATCTTACCCCAGCAATAATAGCAAAGTTCAACAAGATAAACAAACAAACAAAAAAAAAAACCAGATGCTAATGAGGATGTGGAGAGATTGGAACTGTCATACACTGCTGGTGGGTCTGTAAAGTGGTACAATCACTGTGAGATAAGTATGGCACTTCCTTAAAAGTCAGAAATAGAAATACCATTTGATCCAGCAATCCTACTACTAGGTATATATCCTAAAGAAGTGAGAGATGGGGGACAACTAGATACAAGCACACCCATGTTCATCATAGCACTGTTCACAACAGTGAAGAGAAGAAACCAGCTAGTGCCTATCAGTGGATGAATGGATAACCAAACCATGGTACATAGACACAATGGAATATTATGCAACACTGAATAATAGCAAAGACTCCATGAAACACTTCTCTTCATGGATGAACTTGAAGGATGTTATGCTCAGTTAAATAAGTCAATCACAGAAGGACAAATATTGGATGGGCCCACTATTATGAAAAGGCAAGGAAAGCTTTACACAGGGAAGGAAACTTTCTTTGTTAGTTACCAGTAATGGGAAAAGAGGGGAGGAAAAATTGCTAGCCAGGTAAGAGACAGGTATTGATTTGGATGAAGGGAAAGGCAATATACTAAAAGTGAGTGACCAGCACAATAACATTAAGGAAAATGAAGATATGAAGAGGTACACAAGAGGTACAAACAACAAAGGTAAATACTTTACTTACACAACACTGCAATATAAGTAATAATAAACATTAAACTACAGGTGGATACATAGGTAGGCAAAATGATTAGGTATAGGTAGGCAAAAGGGAATATACTCATGACTATATATAAGGGTACATGATCAAACTTATACAGATATATATATTTGTATGTGTTATAAGAATTTCCATATAAACCCAGAGCCTGGGGCTGTGGGAGAGTGCTGGGCCAGGCTGGACTCTGCCTGTCTCCATCCAGGCGCCCAGTGGAGGATCTGCTGTGGACAGGTGAGGCACTACTGTCATGACAAACTCCACTTGTCCTACTTAGAGTCCACCTTCTCTGACTCCTTCAAGCCTGGCAATGGGGCAGGTCTGGAGACCTCGATTTTGCTCTTGGAGCCTGAGGAGGGGTGGCCCCTCTCACAGTGTTGTGCTCCCTCTCTGACACCCTCAGTGACCTCAGTGTGGTGCATGGCACACACTGCTGAGAAGATGCTGTCTGGATGGAAGAACTCTTACTCATTCCTGATCCCTAGCTGTGTCCTGTTAACATCCCAATAAAACCCGTAACTGGAGGGGGAAAAAAAAAAAAAAAGAATGTCCATATATATAACAGAGCTAACAGGACAAAGTTATGATAACTTCTTAGCCACAGACAGACACGTTGAGGGAGTAAGTTGCTGGCCTGTGGGCTCAGGATCAAGGTCATGGGAGATATCAAGCTCAACTGCCATATCATACTACACAAAATCATTGTTCTACATCCTACTTGGTAAGTAGTGACTGGGATCTTCAAAGCTTGTGAGCAGTCATCTAAGATGCAACAAGTGGTCTCCATTCTGGAGCAAAGAACAGTGATGAAAATCAAAGAAGTATGGAAACAATTAGTCCAAGGGTCTAGTGGGCAACGGGAACCTCAGCCTACATGCCCCTGAGACCAGAAGAATGAAATGGTGCCCACCTCCCACTGCCAATCACTGGAAAGGTATCAAAATTGGAGATCCTGGATAGAGCGGGAGGAAAATGTGAAACAAAATTCAAAATCATGAAAAAAAAAAAGCCCAGGCTTATTCATCTGATAAAGACTGGTGAAACTCCTAAGACTATGGCCCCTTCAGACCTGGAATAGAACTAACTCCTCTGTCCTTACTTCTAGCCAAAAACAATAGAGAGGCCTACAAGGTGAACAAGTCCTCCAGGTAGATACACTCCTTAGAACAATCAACCATGAAGATCAGATGGGTAGTATTTGCACAGGAAGATATCTCAGAGGACAGGAATGTATAGGAAAGAAGGACTGGGAAAAGGTAACAGGGAGGAAGTGGCAAGAGAGCTTTTACATTGTGGAGATTGCAGTAATGTCATGAAACAAAATGTGTGTGAACTATTGAATGTGAAATTAATTTTCTCTGTAAACTTTCACTGAAAACACAATTTTAAAAAATAAATAAAGGAAGTCCTTCTAACAGAGAAGCAATAATAGCAGATTACAGCCTGTGATTAATGCAATGACAGCATAACCCAGAAATCAACCTACATATAGAACTATACATTTTGAAGTATACATATAGAAGTATACAGGAGCTCTGGTAGCATAGTGCTTAAGATATCTGACTGCTAACCAGAAGGTTGGCGTTCAAACCCACCAGCCACTCCTAGGAAGGAAGGTTGGACAATCTACTTCCGTAGTGATACTGCCTCGGAAACCCAAGGAGGGGTCGCTGTGAGTTGGATCCAACTCAACGGTAAATAACAACAACAACAACATAGTAGTATACAAAGTAAAACAAAATTAAAGGCTGTAGACCAGAGATATCAATTTGTAGATGAGGACAACTACAAAGCAAAAAGAGAGAATAGACAATATAGGTACAGAACTTCCAAATGGAGAGGAAGTCAAGACTATTATGAGATAGAATGGACTGTTTTATAATTGGGAAGAAAATAATAAATCACAGGATAATATCAAAGAAATTAATAAGCCTCACTAAAATTAAAAAGAGGAAGGGCACAAATATTTAGCTAATACTAAAACAGTAGAAAGGAGCCCTGGTAGCATAGTGCCTAAGGCACTTGACTGCTAACCAGAAGGCTGGTGGTTCAAACCCACCAGCCAATCCTCAGAAGAAAGGTTGGGCAATCCTACTTCTGTAGTGATACTGCCTCAGAAACCCAAGGAGGGGTCGCTATGAGTCGGGTCCGACTCAACAGCATATAACAACAACAACAACCACAAAAATAGGAACAAAGGAAATGACAAAAAAAAAATTCATAAACAAAATGTGCTCAGCACAGAAAATGATCAGAAATAAAGAAATCAGCAACACCAAACACACACAAAAATCATAAAATGACAGCAATGAATTCATTCTTGTCCATAATTATACTGAATGTAAATGGAAAAAATGTACCAATCAAGAGACAGAGAGCTGCAGAATGGATAAGAAAACGTGACCCATCAATATGCTGTTCACAAGAGACACACCTTAGACACAAAGATAAAAAGAGAGTAAAAAATCAAAGATTGGAAAAAATATACCAAGCAATGGCAATCACAAAAGAGAAGGAGTGGTAATATTAAATTCTGATAAAACAGACTTTAAGACAAAAAACATCAATGAAGAGGTCTATGAAGTGAACAATTACACCAGGGAAGTGCACTCCTTAGAACAATCAACCATGAGAGATCAGAAAAGCACCATTTGCACAGGGAGAAAGCTCAGAAGGCAGGAATGCATGGAAAAACACAGCCACAGAGAAGAAATGGGAAGAGAGCTGTTACATTGTGGGGATTACAATCAGCGTCACAAAACAAAAAATGTGTATGAATTGTTGAATGTCAAATGAATTTGTGCTAACCTTTCACCCAAATCACAATAGAAAGTTAAATAATTAAAAAAAGGAAGATTGCCATAGTATAAAAACCCAGGACCCAAAAAGTGATAACTATAAAAGAAAATATTGATAAATTGATGTTTATCAAAATTAAGAATTTATGTTCATCAAAAGAAATCAAGACAGTAAAAAGAGAAGGCAGAGTCTGGGAGGGGAGATATTTACAATATTAGAATCAAAAGGATCATATTCAAAATATATTTTAAAAACTACAAAGGAGTTTTGTTGCATGTGTGGGTGTATCCACATGTTATAATCACAGCAAAATTTATGTCAATTCAATGATTTCTACATGTTCAGTTCAGTGACATTGGTCACATTCTTCAAATTGTGCCACCTATATGATATCCTTTTCAGAATTGTTTCACCATCATCAATACAAATTCATTGCCCCCTAAGTTTCTAAGCACTAAGCTTCTACATCTAAATTTTGAGTTGCTGTTGTTAATTTGGGGAGCTCTGGTAGCATAGTGGCTAAGGCACTTGACTGCTAACCAGAAGGCTGGTGATTCAAACCCACCAACCACCCCTCGGAAGTCAGGTTGGGCAATCCTACTTCCGTAGTGATACTGCCTCAGAAACCCAAGGAGGGGTCGCTATGAGTCAGGGCTGACTAGACGGCACATAACAAGAACACAAGAACAAGTTGTTAATTTGATCTCATACAGATAACTCTTTAAAAGAACTTTACGTGCAAGGCAGACACTCTTTGCTAATAATGAAGATAAACTATTGTTTGAAGATGACTTCAGGGGATAGTTTCAGATTAAGCGTTAAAGATTTCATCAAGGCAATAGTTTCAGAGGGTTATCCAGTCTTGATGACTGCAGAAAGTCTGGATTCCATGAAAGTTTGAAGTTCTGGTCCACATTTTTTTCCCTCTTTGATCAGGATTCTTCTATAGAATCTTTGGTCAAATCATTCAGAAAAGGTAGCCTGGCACCATCCGGTTCTGCTGGTCTTTAGGCAAAAGATGCAGTTGTTCATGGAGGCAATTCGACTCATATTCCAGTTCCTCCTCCGATTTCAGACTCTCCTTCTTCCTTCGCTGCTCCAGGAGAATAAAGACCAGTTGGTGTACCTTGGATGGCCCCTCAGAAGCTTTTAAGAACTCAGGTACTACACACAGAAGTTGGAAATAGAATAAACCAACCAAAACCAAACTCACTGCCCTCAAGTCAGACCTGACTCAGAGTGACCCCTCCTTGGGTTTCCAAGGCAGTATCACTACGGAAGTAGATTGCCCAATCTTCCTTCCGAGGAGTGGCTGATGGGTTTGAACCACTGGCCT
>NW_006922414.1:235160-236881 GCF_000298275.1 Orycteropus afer afer
ACCAGCCACTCCTCAGAAGGAAGGTTGGGCAATCTACTTCCATAGTGATACTGCCTCGGAAACCCAAGGAGGGGTCGTTATGAGTCAGATCTGACTCGATGGCAATGGTTTGTTTTTTTTTTTTTTTTAATTAACCTAAGTTCCCTAACAATGGCTTCTCTCTTCCCCTTCCTTTTGCCCCTGGTAAATACTAATAAATTTTTATCTCTATATCTTTGTATAGCCTTGTCATTTCATTTCATGTAAGTGAAATAATACATTATTTGTCCTTTTGTGATTGACTTATTTCACATAGCATAACATCCTCAAGGTTCATCCATGTTGTAGCATGCACCAGGAATTCATTTCTCTTTATGGCTTAGAAGTATTCCATTGTTTACATGTAGCACATTTTATACCTATTCTTTGTTGATGGTTATTTGGTTGTTTCCACCTTTTGACTATTGTGAATAGTGCTGCAATGAGCATAGGTGTAGATATGTCTGTTCACATCACGGTTTTCAAGTCCCTTGGGTATGTACCTAGGAGAGGAATTACTGGGTCATACAAAAAGTATATTTTAAATTTTTTGAGCAACCTACACACTGTTGTCTATAACAGTTTATCATTTTTGCATTCCCACCTGGAATGAATAAGGGTTCCAACTTCCCACATCCTCACCAACATTTATTAATTTCTGTTTTTTGTTTGTTTGTTTGTTTGTTTGTTTAATCTTAGTCATCCTAGTAAGATTAAGGCAGTGTTTCAATCTGGTTTTGATTTGCATCTATCTGATGGGTACAGACAGTGAGCACCCTTAAATGTGGTTGTTGGTCATTTGAATATTCTCTTTGGTGAGATGTCTACTCAAGTGTATCCAAAATATATTTTTAAAAAACTGCAAAGCAGTTACAAAAATTCAATTCAAGAAAATCTTTAGAGATTCCAAGATGGTGGAATAGGCAGAAAGTCTGTACAGACCCTCTTCAACAAAGAAAAGGGAAACAAATTAACACAGACACAGAAGATAATCCTGGACCCCTGAGCCTTGAAGGGAAGGATATAGAATTGGACTAAACCCCAACTAGCAGAAGAATTTGCATGAAAATACCAAAAAAGGAGACATAGGGACCTGCGGTCTGGCAGCGATCCTGAGCAATCCTGATGGTACAGACACCTTGGAGATTCCTGAGTGGTGGTAGGACCTAAGAATTAACCTAAAAATCAGCCCTAATAGCCAGGGACTGCTCAGAGGACTTCTCTGGTGGCTGGGGAATAAACGGAGAAGGCAAAGAGAAAGGTGGGCTGAGTGTGGACTTTTGCCTGTCCGGAGGTTGCTGCCATTTTGAATGTTTACAAGTGGCCTTGATCATTTTGGATATTTAAAGAGATAGTGCTCTCCGAGATTCCAGGGGCTTAAGAAGAAGTTCTGCTTTCCAATGACCCCAAGGACACTCCGGAACAGCGTGACTGAAAAGGTGCAACATTCCTCTTGTTACTCTTATACCCCAAACCCACTTGGTGAAAGGAGGTGAGGCCATCCCCAGCCCCACCTACCTTTCTAGGCCCACATGAACTCCATCCCAGTCTGTGTGCCTGTACAGAGCCTGGGTGTCTTGCCCTGTCCTCTGCCGATTTTTTTCTTTTTCTCTTTCTTTTTTCTGGTATTTAGTTTGTTTGTATTTGTGTTTTAAAACTACTATTATTAATAATATTTTTGTCCTTTTTATTATTCTTCCCCT
>NW_006922414.1:257922-270718 GCF_000298275.1 Orycteropus afer afer
TAGCAGGGTGATTTTTAGGTTAATTCTTAAGTCCTACCACCACAGGAATCTGCAAGAGTGCTGTCTCTTTAAATATCCAAAATAGTCAAGCTGCTTTTTCAACCTAAAAATGGCGGCATCCTCCGGACCGGCAAAAGTCCACAGCTCAGCCTACCTTTCTTTTCACCTTCTCCATTTGTTCCCCAGTCCTCCGTGCAGTCCCTGGCTACCAGGGTGATTTTTAGGTTAATTCTTAGGTCCTACCACCACTCGGGAATCTCCAAGTCGTCTATGCCGTCTGTGCAGTCAGGGTTGCTCAGGTCGCTGCCAGACCGCAGCTCCATGTGTCTCCTTTTTTTTGTATTTTCAAGCAAATTCTTCTGCTAGTTGGGGTTTAATCCACTTTTGTATCCTTCCCTTCAAGGATCAGTGGTCCAAGATTATCTTCTGTGTCTGTGTTAATTATTTTCCCTTATCTTTGTTGAAGAGGGTCTGTGCAGCCCTTCTGTCTAGTCCGCCATCTTGCTGGAACCTCCCCAAGCAATTCATCTCTAAGGTTTATAGAAAACTCCAACACCTCAACACCAAAGTAATTAACAATCCAATTGAAAAATGGGCAGACGACATGAATAGACACTTCACTAAGGAGGATATTCAGGTGGCCAGCTAATACATGAATAGATGCTCACAATCATTGGCCATCAGAGAGATGTAAATCAAAACAATAATGAGTATACAGTCTCACCCCAGCACTGATGGCAAGGTTCAACAAGACAGAAAATAACAAATGCTGATGGGATGTGGAGAGATTGGGACTCTCATACACTGCTGGTGGGACTATGAAGTGATACAACCACTGTGGAAAGCAATATGGCAATTCCTTAGAAAGCTAGAACTGAAGATACCATTTGACCCAGCAATCCCATTACTAGGTATATATCTTAGAGAGGTGAGAACCAGGACAGGAACAGATATATGCACACTCATGCTCATCGCAGCACTATTTACAATAGCAAAAAGATGGAAACAACCTACATGGCCATCAGCGGAAGAGTGGATGACCAACCTATGGTACATATACATAATGGAATGCTATGCAGCACTAAAGAATAATGTAGAGTCTGCAAAACACCACATCATATGGATGAACTTGGACGACATTATGCTGAGTGAAATAGGTCAATCACAGAAGGACAAATATAGTATCAGTTCCTTGTTGTGGAGGGTCAAGGAAAGGTTTCTATATGGAGGGAAACTTTCTGTGTTGGTTGCCAGGGGTGGGAGGAGAGGGGAGGGAACACTGCAAAAAAAAAAATGCATTGACCCCTGTCACTTTAGTTTTGTGTATTTCACTGTACATAAATTTTATTTCAATAGAATGCATTAAAAAGAAAAACCTTAAAAAATAAAATAAATTTTAAAAAAGAAAATCTTTAATAGACAATAAATGAGGAGATAGGAATGATTAATAATCATGTGAAATTTTTAAAGTCATCATTAACATTTTTGTTGTCAGAGAAATGCAAATTAAAACCACAGTGAGATGCTATTCTACCTGCCTCCCCCCAAAAAAAAGGCAAATGAAAAAGACCATAATATCAAGTGTCAGAGAGGAAGTGGAAGAACCAGAACTTCTTCTACACATTAATGATGGGAATATAAATTGGTACAACCACTTTGGTAACTATATTAGAAACTAATTGGCAGTATGTACTAAAAAGGTAAACATGACTTATGACCCACCAATTCCACTCGAGTGTATAATCAATAGAAAATATTGGCTTATGCCCATCAAAAGACATACACAGCAATGCTCATAGAGTAAATCATAATTGTGAAAACCTAGAAACAACTCAAATGTCCACTAACAGTAGAATGTTTAAATAGTGGTTTATTCATCAATAGAATACAATGAAAAAATGAAAGCTTCGTCTGTACACAACAGTATAGATGAATCTCACAGACATCACAGTCTTGGAATCCAGGCACAGAAGATTATGTACTGTATGATTCCATTTATAAGACATTAAAAACAGGCAAAACTAATGTATAGTGATGGAGATTAAAATAGTAGTTACCTTTGTTGAGGGGACTTTCTGAGGTGCAAAATATTCTATATCTCAATTGGGGTGATGGGCAAAGTACACATATAAGAGAAAAATTGAGCTGTGCACCAAAGTTTGTGTAGTTTGTGTAAGTTATACCTCAATCTTCAATATAAAAGGATACATGGAAGGGGACTTAGATTCGCCCCATTGCTTTTCCTCTCTGATACCACACACACCACCTAGGTGTCCTGACATCATCCCCTCCTCTCCAAGTGCTATGGAAGCATTTGAATTGGATATAGTGATGAACTAAAAGGCAAGTTTTTGCATCTCCAGTAACCCTCCTATTTCTTAAAAAAAAAAAAAAAAAGTTCAGTTTTTCTTGCTAGAGAACTCCCCTTGCCTCCCCTCAGTTCCTAAAATGAGCCAAATCCTTTGTTACATTCAGGGCCTTTGCCCGGGCAGCTCCTTTCACCTGGAGACCTCTTCCTGAATGGCTTTTCATTCTTCAGATGTCAGTTTTTATGTTGCTGTGGTGAAATGAGTTCCTTCACGTAGACATTTTCTTGGTTCTTTGGAAGAGCAGTTTGAGAGGTTTTCCCCCTATGCCCTGAAGAGTTACTTTTGCCCTAGTATTCTACCCCAGAGAGTTTGTGACTTTTGTCCAGGTTGATTGACATTTCCTGGATAAATTGAAAGAAACTGATAGTTAATACCTTTTGTCTGGCTGCAACCTGCCTTGTGATTGGTCTATTTTATGTACCTTGCAGAGATTGGTCAATATGCTTATACAAATGAAGTGACTACAGCCTATTGTGCAAATGAAGTGTTGTCTGTGGCCTACTAAGGAGCCCTGGTGGCATAGTGATTAAAGTGTTCAACTGCTAACCAAAAAGTCATAGGTTCATACTTGCCAGTTGCTCTGTGGGAGAAAGATTGGCAATCTGCTCCCGTAAAAGATTTATAACCTTGGAAACTGTATAGGGCAGTTCTACTCTGTCCTATAGGGTTACTATGAGTCAGAATTGACTTCATGGCAGTAGATGGGTAACCTACAGAGAGGGGATTGGTCAGTTCATGGTCCTGATGGTTGGGGGTATGCCTTGAAATTGACTAGTAATTTGTTTATACATGCAGCCAACTCCACAGAAGTTGGCAGACAAAAAAAAGAGAAGAAGCAGGAAAGGAGAAAAGACAAGAGTGGCAAGGAGTGAGAAGAGAAAAGAAGCAGAGAGAAAGAAGAGGCAAAGAACCTCCTGAAAGAACTGTAACATGGGTCAAGGACTATAACATTCAAGACAGCAAGAGGCCAATAAGGGGCCATGCAGCAGAATTGGTGGGAACTACAGAAATCAGCTGCTAGAAAGGCAGCTAAGAGAGAGAACAAAATTACTACATTGGCTATGAGCTGCATCAGTTAGCAGTGGCAAGGCCAGTGACAGGGAAGATGAAGGTAGAAGGCATACACAAAAGCAGGTGCCTCCTCAGGGGGCCAAGAGGTGCCTATTCTCAGGGTGCCAAGAGGAGGCTGAAAGGGAAGGTCCTTGCACCTCCTAGAGAAGTTAAGAGCACTGTCCTGCACTGAAGAAGGGAGAGGTGTGCTGTCCACTTAGGGGAAACCTTCCAGATTTTGCCTACATACTTTCTGATCCTGAGTAAACCACTAACTGTAGGTATGGTCTGTGAGTTTTGTGTGGCCATTGCAACGAATTATTGAACCTATCAGAGAACTAGAGTGCCATAGGAGGGATGGCTGATGTCAGAATTAGTGAAAAGGTTATAGAATGGAAATATGACTGACCTCTACCTCATGAGAATCAGCTTTGGGCTGTTCCTGCTCATTATTCCCACTGAAGTCAGACAGGTTGTGATCCTACTACTACCATTTTAGAGTTGTAGTTTCAAGGATGTCTTCTGGGACCTTCCAGACTATGTTTAGGTCTCCTTGCAATAGACTAGTAGCACAATATAATCTTTCTTCACTATGGTATCACTACAAAAGTAGATTGCCTAATTTTCCTTCCGAGGGGTGGCTGGTGGGTTTGGACCACCAGACTTCTGGTTAGTAGTCAAATGCTTTCAGCATTATACCACCAGAGCTCCCTTCTTCACTGCAACATACTTAATTTTGTTTGTATTTGTTATGTTTATCTTTCTATTTTTGTTTGTTCAAGTCTGTCTCCTTCATTATGTAAGTGCAAGGATCAGCTTTGTCTTTTTCACCACTCTATCCCTCAATACCTGGTACAGGGTTCAGACAGTTGTTGAATAAATGAAGTTGCTTAATGAATTCCTGCTATTTTCTAGAGGTAACACTAAGTGCTAGAGGTACAGTAGAGTGTGAGACAGGTGTAGTCTGAGCTCACAACCCATAATGGGTGAAACTATCATAGTTGTGAGAGAAATACTCTGTCTGGGAAAATAAAGAGTTGGGGTTATCAGAAAAGGCTTCCTGGAGAAGGAGGCCCATGAGGTCAACTTACTCAGTTAAAATTTACTACAACTTGAGGCCCATTCCGAGTGTACACCAAGCTTGATGCATTTTATTATCTCATAGTTCTGGAAGCTTTGTGTTCATAGGGCCATGCTCTCTTCAAAACATTTGTGCTTTTTGTCTCTCCACACTTCTGGTAGCTCCAAGGAGTCCTTGGCTTTCCTTCACTTGCAGCTGCATCTGTCTTTGTCATCATATGACTATTGTTCCTCTGTCTCTCTGTGTCTCTTTTCTAAGGTCACCTTTTCTGGTATGACCTTTTGTTAGCTCACAGTATCTTCAAAGACCGTATTTCTTGGGATTCAAAATGGAGTCTCATCAGTAAGCACCACTCTATTTCCCTCTAGCATCTTAGTGCTTGAAAAACTAGGTACAGCAGTATGAATTAGGGATTTTGGTGCTCTGAACAGCTCACTGAATCAGAGTGCACCAAACACAGAGGAGTAGAATTAGAGGAAAGGCACAGGGAGATTATTTAAGAAAGATCTACCTAGTGGAGGACCAATGGGAAGCTGAGAGAGGCCATTGGAAACTTCCCTGGGGCAGTCACTGACTGGCGGGCAAGGGCGGCTACCTGAGATCTCCATGAGCCAAGAAACAAAGACCGTATTTCTTTTCTTTTCAATTATGATTTGGGTGCAAATTTACAAAGCAGATTCATTTTACTTACAACAGTTCATGCACATTTGATGTCATGGCCCTGATTACAATTCCATTACAATCCCCAACCATAAAAACCTCTCCTCCTCTCTCCTCCCGGTGACCACCCCCTCCCTATGCCTTTCTTATTTATGCATTCCCATCTGTCCAGCTTTCCCTCTGTGTGGATTCTGCCCCTCTGATGCCTCACAGCTGATTGCTCCAAGGGGTGCATCTCACTAGAGGAGGTGTGTGCATCTCCCTAGGGTAGGTGTTCTGTTTGTAGGTCAAAAACCCTATTTCTAAACAAGGTCATTTCACAGGTGCCTGGGGTTAGGACTTCAACATATCTTTTTGGGGGCACAATTCAAACACTTGACTTAAAATGTAATTCAGTTCTGCCCAGCTTTGCTTCTAAATGGAACACATCAGTATCTGGCAGCTATGAGACAGTCAGGGTCCTGGGCCTTGAGGTGATCTTCCTGTGTGTGGAGTGACTTAGAGGATAAACCCCTTTCATCACCCACCATGCCCCATTAGAGTGCAATGAATTGCTTAATATGGCCCTTTTAGCCATAGTCCTCCATTTTGTGATGTTTTGTAAATCCTAGGCTCTGTGCCTGAGGTTATGGCCCCATTTTGAGGTGAGTTGACTGTTGTGTTGATGAGGCAGGATTGTTGTTGTTGTTATGTGCTGTCTAGTCAGGCCTGACTCATAGCAACCCCTCCTTGGGTTTCCAAGGTGGTATCACTACGGAAGTAGATTGCCCAACCTTCCTTCCGTGGGTTTGAACCACCAGCCTTCTGGTTAGCAGTCAAGTATCTTAGGCAGGATAGGGTGGGATATATCTTAGGAGCTCTGGTAGCATAGTGGCTAAAGCACTTGACTGCTAACCAGAAGGCTGGCGGTTCAAACCCACCAGCCACTCCTTGGAAGGAAGGTTGGGCAATCCTACTTCCGTAGTGATACTGCCTTGGAATCTATGAGTCGGGCCGACTCGATGGCACATAACAACAACTTATCTTGAGTCTCACCTTTTAGGAGGGTGTGACTCAAGTCACCACCATTAGTTTCCTTGAGGGTATATATGTTAATGCTCTGGCAAAATTTGCTTTTTTGCTCTGGATCCTGCATCTGATTCGTCATCATCTTACCCCTAGTTCTTGGGACTTGAGACAGCAGCCAGACAGTCATCTGACTGAGTTCATGAGCCCCTGCAACCAGGTGAGTGAGAAGAATCCTCCAGAACAATGTCTGACCCACCCACGGATTTGGAACTTGCCAGCCTCCACAACCACATGAGCCATTTCCTTGGCAGTTCATGAGTTCTGTGAGACCTTACAGTGAAATACGGAACTATAACATGTAAGGGAGAGTACTGAGAGGAGGAGGAGGAACTGATGTTAGAGATGATGGAGTGGTACAGCAATTGGGAAAAGATGAACATTCAGGATATCTTTAACCTCTGCCTCATAGGGACCAGCCTTGTGCTGATCCTTCTAAAAGATATTATTTGAGCACCATTCATACACTGCTCTCTGACCTGGCCAGGACACCTGGTTCCTCACATTCCATACCAGAAGGCAGCCAGCTGCCCAATGAAGAGAAGTCTGCTGGGTGTCATTCTGACAACCAGCACCAGTATCAAATGGGAGCTCCAGATTCTGTCACCACTTCTCAAGGTTGCATAGCAGCCAGTCAATGTTGCCACCAGAAACTCAGCAAGTGGTAGTTTTACTGTCCCTGCTTGCTAGCAACTGAAGACTCAGTTGAGCTGTCCACAAAGACCCAGCCCCTTTTTCCCTTCTTGCTGTGCCCTGGACGGCGTAGAGAGAGCAGACAGACTGCAAGGTGGCAATCTGTGCGTTACTCCTATGCTTCTGGACTATTGCCAAGGACAGCCATCCTGGTGGCCACAGTGCCCTTTTCGTTAAGGTTTATAAATCCCCTTTTGTTTCAGTGACAAGCAGTTGGGATTATTACATCTTGATAACGGAAAGACTGTGCCTATATCGAGGGAAGGAGACAAAGTTCCATACTTTGTACCAGATCTACCCTTAGAAGATCTTTCATGCACCTCCACCTTAGCCTCTGGTGAGTTTACAAATCTGAAGGAATATTCGGAAGTTGATGTTCAGAACTCCATTTTTTTTTTCTTTATTTTCCCTACTGAACTCTACAAGGCCACAGAATCCACTTCAAATTGTCCTTTACTGGTTCTTGGAAGGCACAGACCTTCTGAGCTAGGGTGGTTCTGTGGTCAGGTCCCTCCACTGGCACTCAAGAAGTTCAGGATTGTGGCTATAGAAGGGACTATAGCTGCCCCTGCCTCAACCCTGAGGCTATAGCTGCCATGTCTCCACCAATACCAAAACTTTAGGTCCCCTCACCTACACACCATTTCTTCGTTTCCTACTAAGCCTGTCTTAGTATTCTGGTGCTGCTACAACAGAAATACCACAAGTAGGTGGCTTTATCGAACAGAAACTTATTTTCTCACAGTTTAAGAGAATATTGCTGTTGTTGTTATGTGCCATCGAGTCGGACCTGACTCATAGCGACCCCTCCTTGGGTTTCTGAGGCAGTATCTCTATGGAAGTAGATTGCCCAACCTTCCTTCCGAGGAGTGGCTGGCGGGTTTGAACCTCAGGCACTATGCTACCAGAGCTCCTGTTTAGGAGAGTAGAAGTCTGAATTCAGGGAACTGACTCTAGGGAAAGGCTCTCTCATTCTGTTGCCTCTTGGGGAAATTCTTTCCTCTTTTCAGCTTCTGTTTCTTGATTCCTTGGAGAACTCATGTGGCATGGCATCTGTCTTCCCTCATCTCTGCTTGCTTGCTTGCTTAATATGATACTCTTTTATATCTCAAAGGAGATTGATTTAAGACACCACATCCATTGCCATCAAGTTGATTCTGACTCAGCAACCCTATTGACAGAGTAAAACTACCCTATAGGGTTTCCAAGGCTGAAAACTTTACAAAAGCGGACTGCTACATCTTTCTTCTGTGGAGCAGCAGGTGGCTTTGAACCGCCAAACTTTCTGTGAGCAGCTGAGCACTTTAATCACTGCATCACCAGGGCTCACACACTAATACTGACACATCAGCATAACAAAGAAAATCCATTCCCAAATGGGATTCTAACCACGGGTACAGTGCTAAAAAACAAAAATGTCACTTTGAGGACTAAGGTGCTCCTGACCCAAGCATGTTATTTTCAATTGCCTCAAACGCACATGAAAGCTGGACAATGAATAAGGAAGACCAAAGAACAATTTATGCCTTTGAATTATGATTTTGGCAAAGAATATTGAATATGCCATGGATTGCCAGAAGAAAAAGAAATCTGTCTTGGAAGAACTACAGCCAGAATGCTCCTTAGAAGCAAGGATGGTGAGACTCTGTCTTACATACTTTTGGGGTGCTATTAGGAGAGACCAGTTCCTGGAGAAGGACATCATGCTTGGAAAAGTAAAGGGTCAGCACAAAAGAGAAAGACCCTCAACAAGATGGACTGACACAATGGCTGCAACAATGGGCTCAAACACAGCAATGATTGTGAGGATGAGTTAGAACCAACTCAATGGCATCTAACAACATCATTTTGTTGTTGTTGTTGTTGTTGTTATGTGCCGTTGAGTCATCTCCAACTCATAGGGTGTCCAAGGTGGTATCTCTATGGAAGTAGATTGTCCACTCTTCCTGCCAAAGGTGTATACTCTATAAGGGCACAATTCAATTCATAACAAAGCCCTTAGATCCTTGACATGGAAAAATCTTCCTCCCACTGTGCATAACTTCACAGTGGATGACTGTAGTGAGTGCAGCCTCTGGTACGGTCCTTAGTCCATCCAGTTCTCGCCCTCCCACATAAAACATGCACATCTTAACAGTTCTGCTTCACAAAGCTCCAGAGAGCCCTTGATGAGCCCCCATAGCCCTCGTGCCTTCATGTTAGGTGTTCTCTCACCTACCCCCACTGGAGTCCCTTGTTTCTTGGGGCCTTTCAGGCAGAGAAATCAACAGCGTTCTACCAGGCATCCTGACCTGGCTGAAGGAGAACTCCCAGGATCCAGAGCACCCATCAGAGATCTTTCAGGGCCCTGGCCAGCTCCAGGTCCTCAGACAGCCAAAGGTAACCTGGGACCTTAAGGGTGGTGTTGAAACAGAAGCAAATGTTTCTGCCTGGCAAGGGCCTGCCTCTTGACTACAACCCAGCCTTAACTCCTGGTGGGATCTGAGTAGGAAGAGGAAGCAACTGGCAGAGGGGATGGAGAGAGGATTAAAAGAGGCTCAGATGGTTAAGCACAGGGAAAATGGGAGGGATAAAGGCCTACTTCCTCAGGAAAGCAATCTGGAACATACTCACACCAACCTCATCCCTATTCAAGCCTGTGCAATACTGCCTAAGCTAGACTGGACTAGTTTCATCCTAGCCTTTCTTTCTTGGTACTCAACAGACTCTTAGCCAGTTCCTCTGTGCCAAGAATGACAGGCCAGCCCTCTCCAGACTCACTCCCAAATCCTGTAAATTCTTCTTTTTTTTTTTTCCTCAATTTTAAAATTGTGATTTGGGTGCAATTTTACAAGGCAGATTCCTTTTACACTCAACAGATTATACACTAATTACAACCTCCACAATGTAACAGTTCTCCTATCTCCTCCAATGAGACCATTGTTGCAGCTACTGTATCAATCCATCTCATTGAGGATCTTCCCCTTTCCTTCCGTGTCCTTTTTACCTATGCACTCCTGCCTGCTAGCTTTCTGCCTGTGGTAATGCTGCCCTTCCAATCTCCCGAAGTTCACTATTCTAAGGAATAAATTTCCCTGGTGTAGTTTTTTGGCTTGTAGATCTGTCTATCATTTGGCTGAGAGCTAACCCACCTAGTGAATCCAATTCCAGGCCTGAAGGGTAACCTGGGCCATAATTTTGGCAGTTTCACCAGTATCTATCTGATCAGTAATCCTGGGCTTTTTTTTTTTTTTTGTGCAAATCCTGTGAATTCTTGCAACTCACAGCCCATTTTGTAGCTTTCACATCCTGCCCAAGGGAGATGAATAAGGTAAAGTAGAAAAGTTAGTATCTTCAGACTTAGCCCCCTTGCAGCAGGTCCACTATCACCACCACCAAGAACATTTGAATGTGAAAACCTCCCCACAGATTCTCCTTCCAGACTTTACCACTAAACATGTAAAATCTCACCTGGAAATCTTGGCTTTGACTGCTAAAAAGAGTGTATAAGCCAGTAGTGATAACTTTGTCTGCTTAGAAAAATCACTTCTTTAATCACTTTTGAGCTCTTCTATGTAGTATGTTAGTATTCTTCAGCCTTTCTGACATAATTAGGAATGTGAAGCTTTCAAAAAAGCTAGCCATAGCAACTCTGTTTTTCTCTCAGCAAGGGGAGGCATCTATGGCAAGGGGAAAATGCGTCTTGGTGGCACATCTTAGCAGTGCCGGGCCTATTCTGGCTCATAGGCAGCAACCACAGGATTTAGCTCCATTTCTGACTCTAATCAGATATACAAGGGGCCAGGTTGATTTAGGGAGAGATCCTTCTCCTTGGCCTTGGCCTTCTTGCCCTCCTAAAGGGTAAATTGAGGGTGTTGTCTAGTGGTCTCTAGGTTCCATTCCATCTCTATTGTATATGCCGAGGCTCCAATGTACAGATCTATCTGTAGAGCAGAAGGGCCACAGCTTTTGTCCCTCTAGACATAGGGGTTTCAGGAGGCCTGGTCCACATCTCAAAATCATGCAGGCTCCTTCTTGTTTTCTTGGCACTTCATTGCAAGAGCTTGGAGTAAAGATGTGACATGAAGTGACAAGTGTCTCAAATCTGTGTGGTGAGAACATGGGTAATTTTTTCCTCCCTCTCTGTATATATGAATAAAACAAATAGTTCACACTTGTTGGAAGTGGACATATTATCTGGAGATGTACTCACAAAGTTGACTTGATTTATCCACAACACAAAATGTCCTCAGATAAGCTTAAAAGGTCCAAAACACAAGGAGGAAGTGGGAAGCGAGCTGTTACATTATGGGGATTGCAATCAATGTCATGAAACAAAATGTGTACGAACTGGTACATGGAAAGTGAATTTGCTCTGTAAACTTTCATCCAAATCACAATGAAAAAAAAAAGAAAAAGAAGTCCAAGACAGCCTGGTGGGAGCTCTGGTAGCTTAGTGCCTAAGGCACTTGACTGCTAACCAGAAGGCTGGTGGTTCAAACCCACCAGCCACTCCTCAGAAGGAAGATGGGGCAATCTACTTCCATAGTGATACTGCCTTGGAAACCCAAGGAGGGGTCGCTATGAGTCGGGTCCAACTTGATGGCACATAACAACAACAACAAGACAGCCTGGTGCTTGGAGCATCACAGAGACTACTGAAGGGTCTCCAAGGTTGGCAAGGTCACAATGAGCTTAAATAAAAACTGCCTGCATGGGCTGAGTGGGTCTCTGGGACCTCCTGCCCTGAATTGAAGCCTGGAGAAGGGGACCAGATGGTACCCAGATGAGTGGTTTTCAGCACACTTTCTTTGGGACAAAGAAGTTTGTAGTGAAGTGAGCAGCAGTGGTTGGGTAGGTGGGTCAGAGCCTGCCATATGGGGGGGGGGCAGTCTCTTGAAGGACCTATCCTGTGTTTACCAGGTACTTCTTGGTGTGGTCACTGGAAACTTTTGGGGGCAAGGTGCAGCAGCCCCTGGGGTCTGTAACAAGAGTTAGTAAGGCCTCTGAATTAGAGATAGGGCTTCTCCTGAGACTTCAGAAGCCATACTGGGCCCACTCAAAAGCTAGAGACCATCATCCTCATTCCTTTTCCAAACCATATAGGCAAGATGACACCAACACCGAGGGACACTTCCTCCAACCCAGTATTCCTACCTCATCCCTCCTCTTGTAGGTAGGCTTCCACAGCCCATCATGTCACTAACACTCTTTGCCCTTCTGTCTATTATTCAAACCCCAGATAAGCCCTTTCTCTATTTCTTCACTTTTCCCTGAAGACTGGTTGGGGCAAATCACCTAGTAGAAAAGAGGGTTCTACTGAATTAATGGTCATCAACCCTCAGTTCCTAAAACTCAAAATGGATCCTCAGCTCTAATTGGAAATTCTGCCACATTTCTCTTGTCAACTCATCTTTCTGCTTTCAGACCTTTTCTTTGCTTTTTTTTTTTTAATTTTTGTTGTGATTTGGGTGAAAGTTTACAGAGCAAATTCATACAACAATTCATACACATCTTGTTTCATGACATCGACTGCAATTCCCCACAATGTAAAGTTTTCTTCCCACTTCCTCCCTGTAGTTACCTGTTCCCTGTGTCCTTGCCTCCCATGCACTCCTGACCCTTGAGCTATCTCCTTGTGCAAATATTGCTCTTCTGTTCTCCCATGATTGATTGCTCCAAGGAGTGTATCTACCTAATTTAAATGTTCACCCCATATGCCTGTCTACTATTTGGCTAGAAGCTATAGGAGTGAGTTCAGTTCCCGACCTGAAGGGTAATTAGGGCAATAGTCTCAGGGTTCTCACCAGCCTCTATCAGACCAAAAAACCTGGTCTTTTTTTTTTTTTTTTTTCATGATTTTGAGTTTTGTTCCACATTGTTTTCCCACTCTATCCTG
>NW_006922414.1:271093-281624 GCF_000298275.1 Orycteropus afer afer
GGTTCAAACCCACCAGCCACTCCTCGGAAGGAAGGTTGGGCATTCCTACTTCCGTAGTGATACTGCCTCGGAAACCCAAGGAAGGGTCGCTATGAGTCGGGGCCGACTCGATGGCAAACAACAACAACAACATTATGCCAATTGAGCTTGACGTCCCCTGTGACCATGGTCCCAAGCCCACAGGTCCAACTACTTGCTCCTTCAGGGTAGCTGGCTGTGGCCAAGAAGACACCACAACCTTGCTCCTTGTCAGCTCTACTATACACTTGGAAATTCTTGCAATACCTACAAATACATTTGTAGAAACATCATCTGCAAACACTATACATGGTCATGGGCACACTCCCCCATGCCTAGACATCTCTGATCATTCAGCCTGTCTACCCATAGATCAATGCTTGCCATCACTGACAGCGCAGTACTGTACATGCAAAAGGGTTCGTCTTTATTGTCTGTACCTCCTATGTACCTCTCTACATGCTCTCTGACCTTTTCCACTCTCATACCTCTGTCCCCAAGCTCCCCTCACTCTTTGTTGCAGTCTGAGGTAAATCTGTTCCCAAGCATTTTAGATCCCTTTCCCTCCAGCCTTTTCAGAAACTCACAATATGAGCCAGATTATCTCTCTTTGTATACTTAGCCTCTTTCTATTAGCAAGATCCTACTTTCTTACATTGAGATGTTTAAGTCTCTTCCTTATTAAGAAATCAACCACCAAAAAAAAGCCTTCCCACAATTTACACTCACCTTTAGCTACTACATGAAGTT
Source organism: Orycteropus afer afer (assembly GCF_000298275.1). Classification (NCBI taxonomy): domain Eukaryota; kingdom Metazoa; phylum Chordata; class Mammalia; order Tubulidentata; family Orycteropodidae; genus Orycteropus; species Orycteropus afer. The sequence continues at coordinate 271,862 of NW_006922414.1, forward strand.
TCATTTGCCACTTAAGCTCCAGTGACTCACATATTTACATCTCCATCAAGACTTCTTCTCTACCCTCCAGACTCACACTCCCTATTTGATGCTATCTCCTTGATGTCATCCTCACAATGTGTGGTAGTTAAAGATATATGTCAATTTGGCTGCGCTTGGTTTTGAGTGGCTAGGCAGCTGGATGTAGTTATTCTCCATGATGAGACTGGTAATCAACTTCATGGTGGAACCTACTGGAGCAGCTGAGTAGCTAGCTGCCTTAGGGATGTGGTCTGTCTCCTGTATATAAGTTTTGAGAAGGATCTCTGCAGCTTTTTGGTACACTTGGACCCTGTGTGTACCCAAGTCTTTGTTTAGCAGCCTGTCAATCTTGGGACTGTCTCTGAACTTGAACTAGTGGCCTGCTGTGTTGTTTAGTAATATTGGGACTATACCATTTTATTTGTTGACCTTGGGCTTATTAGCCTCAGCAGCCATCAGCTGTCTGAGTGAAGAGACACCTCTGGCTCCAGTGCGTTGGGAGCAAGAAGCAGAGCTGAAGCCCAAGGTCAAAGGGCTTTCAACCACCCCCTAGAGCTGGCACTTTGAACTCGGACTTCTAGCCTCCTAAATTGTAAGAGCATAAACTCCTGTTTGTTAATGCCATCCATCTGTGGTATTTCTGTTAGAGCGGCACTAGATAACAAAAACACCATGGAACTCAAGGTCTTCTTATTCTCTATCCACCCAAATGTGTTTCTCTTCAGAGGGTTCCCACCACTGTGTCAACACCACAATGGCTTGTCCCAGAGATCCAGGAGCGAATCAGGACTCTCCTCTACTGACCCTTCATATGCATTTCATCACCCACTTGCATCAACTTTCTTCCAAAACCTTTCTTGCTTTTGACCAATTTTCTCCATCCCCACTGCCACTGTAGTCTGTTAGTAGCTTTCAAAGTGATGTTCACACACCCAGTACTGTGAGAAGTCAATCCATTAAAGCAAAGGAAGAAAATATTAGTGCGTGTGTGTGTGTGTGTGTGTGTGTGTGTGTGTATATATATATATATATATACATATATACTATATTTTTAACTTTTAAAATTCTCTTTTGTGTATGTTTTATAATATAAATAGTGTATTAGTGTAGTGGGGGTATATCATTTAGAAATAAAATATAGGTAGTGATCACTCAAACTTATTTTTCCTGATAGATGTTCATAAACAAAAAACTGGAGATCCTGGTCTAAATCAGGATCGCCTTTTGTTTTGCATGAACAATGGCAGTAGGCTCCCAACTGATCTCTACAACCACTAGTCTCCCCTCACCAGTCTTTCTCCACACTGTACCCTTGAAACCCACAAGTGTGATCAAGTCACCCCTTACTTAAAACTCTTTAACTTCTTAATGCTCTCAGATAACCATCCAACTTCTCACCACTCCAGTTTCTTGAACACAAAGCTGTTGAAGACACCTGCTGTTTCTTCTACTGGAATGTTCTTCCCTTCCTTCTCCAAGTATTTTTTGATTCCCTGACAGCTCTCCTCCACTAGGTCAGGGGATTCTCTTGCTCCTTCTTCCCTTTTCCCTTCCTATCACTTGGCACCATTGGCACTATATTTTATCACATGGATTTGTGACTTAATTTTATCGTGTCTCCACCATTCAAAAATAAATCCATATGAGGTGACGGGCATCTTCCAGTTTCGACAGTGCCTATCAGGGCCTGGCACCTAGTTAAGCGCTCAATAATTCTGTAATCAATTTCAGCAATGAAACCATGTAGACGCAGCAGATCCCTTAGCTAAGCCGTAGCGGAGGACAAGGATGGCTCTGTGGGTTCCAGCTGCCTGCCCTCATCACCTCCTGTGGCCGTCCGACGTGGAAGTTCTTTCGTCCCTGGGGAACAAGGCAGAGGGCTACAATCCCGCCCTCCCGCCCCGCCTCGTCCCCCACCCTTACCAGCCCGCGGGAAGGGAGGAGGTTCTCCGAACCCCGTGAGCCACGGACGCCCCGGCGTCCGCCTGGGGCGGGGGCGGGGTCGATCCCTGACGTCACTTCCGGTGTACACAGCAGGTCGGGGCGGTGCGCTATCCTCCGGAACGCGTCGCAGGTAAGGAGAGGGCGCGAGCGGGCTGAGGCAGGCGCAGGTGGAGGGAGATGGGCGGTGGACCGTGGGCCACAGCCAGGGCTCCGGCGGGACGAGCCTGTGGGGCGCCGCTCCATTTGGGGACCCTGGGCTATGGGCTCCTGCCTTTTGCCCGCCTGCTGTGGAGGACGCCGGGCTCTGAGGGCTCTGGCCGGGCGGACGGAAGTCTAGAGGGGCGTCCTGGCGTGTGTTCAGGACGAGGGGCCCGGCAATGACCTGGCGGAGTAGAAGACAGGCATAGCGGACCGACATCCGTCAGCCTGAGGTGTAAGGGAGGCGCTGCCCCAGGCCTCGGCGGCCGGGGCCCGGGAGGTCGGGCTGGCGCCGGGACTCGCTCCCGGAAGCTAGCAGCGCAGTCAGCCAAGAGACGGCGGCCTGTGGGCGGTGGGAGGCCGGGGTCCGCCGGGGCGACCACGGGACGCGGCCCTCACGCCTCCCTGCGGCTGCCGGGCCAGCTGTGCACACCTCCTCTTTGCCCAGCCTCCGAAGAACATGATTTTCTGGCCATATTGAGCCTTTAAGCAAACAAGGCCGGGGGAGGGTCCTCAGGAGCCGATGTAGGGCCCTGGCTGAGGATGAAGTACCCACGCTGGTGGGTCGAGCGGAGGGGTCAGGGTTATGTCTTCCTGCTCTGCGGCGTTTCGAGGAAAGAAGCACGCCTGGTTGGCATGATAAGAATTTTGTTTATTCTCCTTACAAAATTTGCCAGATAAAAAGCTTTTGGAACCTCTGAATTCTAAAATACCTTTATCTTCCCCATTATAAAAGTAATTCTCCTTGTGAAACACTCAAGACAACAAAAAAAAGTGTAAGGGAGAAAAATGGGACTACCCGCCAACCCACCGCTCGGTGACAACTGCAGCTAACGTTTTGATGATACCAGTAAATACCGATATATGTGTGTGTATGTATATCTATCCATCTATCTTTGGTGGCGGAGTGCCTAAGGTATTTGACTGCTAACTAGAAGGTTGGCTGTACAAACCCACCAACCCCTCTGAGAAGGAAGATGGGGCAGTCTCCTTCCATAAAGATTTACTGCCATGGAAACCCAGTGGAGGTGGCTATGCGTTGGAATCGAATTGATGGCCATATGTGTGTGTGTGTGTGTGTACACATACACACGCACACATATATATGTATGTATGTATGTTGTTATGTGCCGTTGACTCAGACCCAACTCATAGTGACCCCTCCTTGGGTTTCTGAGGCAGTATCTCTATGGTAGTAGATTGCCCAGCCTGCCTTCTGAGGAGTGGCTGGTGGGTTTGAACCGCCAGCCTTCTGGTTAGCAGTCAAGTGCGTTAGGCACTATGCTACCAGAGCTCCTGTGTGTGTGTGTGTGTGTGTGTGTATTTTATTGACTTTGTAGCATACTTTTGTATATCATAATTTAACTAAGCCCTGTTTATTAACTTATGAACATTTAGGTCATTTTCAATTTGTCACAGTTATAAACATTTCACCCAAAAAGGTTTGTCTGGTTTTTGTCTTAGGATAAATTTATAAATGGAGCCAAAGGTAACATTCATTTCTAAGTAGTACTTTTCCGTAGTTGACATGTTTGGAAAATTCTCCGTCGTCTTATTGTAAACAACAACAACAAAAACTATCCATGTTTTCTTCTCATTATTCATGGTTTAAGTTTTTTTTTCACTTTTAGCTATTTAATGCACTTAAAGTTTATTTTTCGTTTAAGGTATGAAATACTTGCTAAATGGCTGGTTAGATTTTTATTGAAGAAACTGTTGTTGGGTCCCCTGTGACAATCGATCCAATTCACAGCAACCCCACGTGATAGAGTAGAACTGTCCTGTAGGGTTTTCATGGCTGTAATCTTTATGGAAACAGATTGTCAGGTTTTTCTCCTGCACTCCTGCAGAGCATCTGGGTGGGTTTAAACAACCTTTTGGTTAGCTGCCTAGCATTTGCACCACCAGGAGCTCCTGAAGAAAGTATTACTGCCTTTTAATCATAGTTTAGATCTAAGTTCCAAAGATAAGGAGCGACTTACAATTTTGATTTTTAGATTCTATATATGCTGAGATATTTTCTGATTCCATTCACAATCTTATGTTTTTTGTGATTTTCTTTTACAATTCCAGGAATATTTTATGTTTGAGAGTTTTTTGTTTTGTTTTGTTTTAAACTTCCAAAGCAGAAAGTTTAGGTAGTTTATTAGTTTCATTTGTTTTCTTGCTGATAGGAAAACTCCATATGAAGAGTTCATGTTTGTTGTGGCAACTTTTCAGTCTGGCATTTGAGATTCTAATCGTCCTCTATTTTTGCACATGAATAGGTAGACCAAGATAGAAAAGTTCTCAGATTCCCTTGGCAAGCCTAGATTTTTCAATCTAAAATTATCTCTGGAATTTTGGAAGACAGCATATTTTAAACATTCTTTTAAAACCAAAACAATGTACAAATGATTCTGCTGACAATTTTTACTAAATGTTTATTCTGTTGAAAACCTGAGACCTAATATACCAGGAACTTTATGTCAAGGGGATCTTCTAAAGCTGTAGGAAAATAATAGTATCCAAGAGCTATCAGGCTGGGGCATCACATGGATTGGATATGCACTCTCTCTTTCCCTTCTGTGACTTTGTCCTTCGTTAAAAATGATGACTATCCTAGGTGGAGAAAGAACGTTGATTTGAATAAGAAATTTATCTTGGAGTTACAGAAAAAGCTGGATGCCATTTTCTCTTAGTGTAAGGAAGGTTGGACAATCTACTTCTGTAGTGATACTGCCTCGGAAACCCAAGGAGGGGTTGCTGTGAGTCGGATCTGACTCAGTGGCAGTGTGTTTTTATGGCACTCTCTTTTCACAGAGAGCTTATTTTTCCCTCATCCAATCTAAAAGCTGAACATGTCAGCAATTGACATATGACAGATTTCATTATGTCTTTATCTCTACCAAAATTGTTCTCTTAAACATCCCCCTAAGGAGCTCCGGTGAGGTAGTGGTTAAGGCATTTGGCTGCTAAGTAAAAGGTCAGTGGTTCAAACCCACCTGCTGCTCTGTGGAGGAAAGATGAGGCAGTCTGCTTCTGTGAGAATTTGCAGCCTTGGGAACCCAATGGGAGTCACTCTGAGTTGGAATCAACTCAGTGGCACCAAGTTTGGTTTTGAGTTTAAGCATCCCCTAATTGATAGATGTAGTGTCATTGCTTACTTCTTAGCCTTTGTCATAAATATTGTGCATGGTGAGCCACTCTTTTTTGCTGTTGTGAATCTCCTGTTAGTTTCACTTGGAGCTGTTGTGGTCATTTACTTAACTTTATGACTGCTTTTTCACTTGTTCTTGCTGGTTCTCTTCTTTCTTCATCTACCTGGGAATATTATCTAAGGCATAGCTTGATATCCTCTCCCCCTCCCAATACACACTCCTTCTCCCTCATCCAGTAATGCTACTTCTAGATACAGAACCACCTCACCTTACTCCTCTCCTCACACCTCCTCAGCCCCCCTCCCCTTTCAGTTCCCCAATTCAGACTTTTCTGCAAATCAGTGCTACATCTTTCTCCAGCTGACCTTTGTACATGTTTCTGTGGCTGTATTTTTGCCAGGTGATGGAGCCCTTCATGTCTTCCCAATTTGACCTGTCTTTTATTGTTCTTACCAAAACCAAAACCCATTGCCTTCAAGTCAAGTTCTTACTCATATCAGCCCTATAGGACAGAGTAGAACTGCCCTATAGGATTTCCAAGGCTGTAAATCTTCATGGAAGGAGACTGCTGCATCTTTTTCCTACAGAATGACTGGTGGGTTTGAGCCACGTACCTTTAGGTTAGCAGCTGAATGCTTAACCACTGCACTGCCAGGGCTCCTTGTTCTTACCATGATGTATCACATCTCATCTTCCTCCTTGATTTGAGTTGTGTTTATCCCATGCATTCCATCCTAACACTTTGATTTAAACTTTGTACATGTGTTTGGGTTCCAAGGGACTTCGGACATAATCTGGACCTACTCTGGATAAGAAAAATGAGACCCAATGAGTTTATGCCTGAGTTTAGTTAGTGCTACAGCATGGGCCAGTACTATATTGGAATCTTGGAGTACAGAGCTAAAATGCAGTCAGTGGGAAGAAGGCCAAATAAGCAGTTGCTGTAAAGTATCTTTAAGTGCTTAGAAAGGGGAGATGCTAAGTAAGCTCCGAGGTTACAGTAGGTTTCAGAGATGTTGCCTGTTTTGTTCATCTAGGGGCTAGAACAAGTGTTTTCAGAACCATTAAGTGTTTGTTGAATGAATAAATGATTATCTGAGAATGAAGTCAGAATAAATGTTATCCAAATCAGCTATCTATAGAAAGCCAACAGGCATTGTGTAAATGTAGTTTGAAGAATTTCAGGGAAAACTTTAAATTCAACCAAACTGACCCGGCTATAACCCCAGGAAGGCATGATTGGAATGTGTTTGTAGCCAGAAAGCTTAAATTTAATTTTATATACTCAGAAGAAAAATTGTGTTTTTTTAGAAGGAGATGATTGATTGGAATGGTACCAGGGGATGGAGATCCAAGAGGAATCTGTGGTGTATGGTGTGTCTGTGGTACTCTCTGGGGGTTCTGACCAGAGGAGCTGTGTACTGTCCTCTGCTGGACTTGTACTACTAAACAGATATATGTGTCCCTGTTGATGCTTCTAGCCTGAGGGTCTTTCTCTTCCTTTGCTTCTGTGTTTCTAATATCCTCTGATGGAACATGGCTTCACATGCAGAGTTCTTGCCAAAGAAAGAATGAGTGGTCGAGAACTCTACATCTTGACTCCTTGAGTCGAATCCTGGTCTTGGGATGGTGCTGGCTCAGTCTCTCTATTTTCCCTTCTGTAGAAGGGGAGTAATAGTTATGAGAGCTTTTAGTATGCTGCTTGACACCTGGTAAGTGCTCAATAACTGTTAGTTCTCATTAGTATTTATAAATTTAGTAAATGGTCCTCTGGTTAATTAATCATCTTTGAGCTTAGCCTGAATCTTGCTTCTGGGAGCACTGACAAAGCTAAGAACCAGACAGTAGGAAGTGATGACAGATGAGCTTTTCCTAAACTGCTCATCCAAGGGAATCCAGTCTGCTATTGTCAGGGAAGACTTACTGGAGAAGGCTCTGCTTGAGCTGAGTGCTATGGGAAAAAGTTAGTTCAGTACCAGTAAAGGGAGAGAATTGACCAAGCACAATGACATGACATGACAATTTGACATGTCATGACATGACATGACAAGCACATGACATGTGCAGAGGTGTAGAGCTAAGCAAGTATGATACAGTAAAACCTGTGAAAGCTGGTACCTGTGTAAGGTAGAAACCTGTCAGAGAAGGAAAATGCAAATATTTGCCACTAAACTGAGTGATAGAAAAATGGTAAGACTACACTCTGTCAAAGGTGGAAAAATTGTGAGATCCAGCTAAAGAAGACAGTCCCACTGAGTTTTGTCTTTCACAGGTTTCACCATATATTTAAGATGCAGGAGAGTCAGGGTTAAGGGTTGTTGTTATATGCCGTCGAGTCGTTAAGGGTAGAAGGTATGAATAAGTAGTAGAGGGAAGTGAGGTTGGAAAGAAAAGTGGAACCATTTCTCGAAGAAATAATTAATAGCAATATCTAACTTGCTGAACACTAATTATGTGCCAGGTACTATGGTAAGTCATTAGATTCAAACCTGCTAGCCAGGTTTGGTGCTAAGTACTTAGTGTATATTACTTTGTTTAGTCCTCCCAGCAACCCTATGATGCAGGTACTATGTCAGGAGAGGTGAAATGTCACATGTCACCTGGTACGTCTCACTGCTTCTTGATTCAGCCTGCACACTGCTGTAAGTGTAACCTCAGTGTCTTTTGTACATTTAAAAGCCTTTTGTGACGCCTGTTTTCCTGATGAAGTCCAAGCCCACCAAGATCCTCTGATTCTATGAACCATATTGGATTAAAGTATAAAAAATGTTCATCTCAGACTTGAGTAAAAACATAGGTACAGATATGTACTCCAGGAAATATTATTCAGTGAGAAAAGCAAGGTGCAGAATAATGTGTGTTCATCTGTGTTTAAAAAGAGAAAATGTGTAAGTATGTATTACATAGGTTTATAAGCACAGGAAAGACGATTCTGGAATGATTGAAAAGAAGTTGGTAACAGCAGTTACCAATTCCAGAAATCCGGGCTGTGAGACTTAGCTTTACCTAAATAAGGTAATATGCACAAAGACTTAGCTTTTTCTTGCATACTTTGTGTACGATATGAATTTTTTTCACCGTGTATATGTATTAGGAGCCCTCGTGACACAGTGTTTAAGCACTCAGCTGCTAACCAAAAAGTCTGGTTTGATCCTACCAGCTCCACAGAAGAAAGATGTAGGTAGCAGTCTGCTTCCATAAAGATTACAGCCTTTGAAACCTACTTTGTCTTGAAGGGTCACTATGAGTTGGAATCGACTGGAAGGCAGCAGCAGGCAGACAAGTATAATATTTTTCAATAAAAAATTAATACAGATACACTTTAAAATGATAAGTGTCTGGTATGTACATGGCAGAGAGAATGTAGCATATAGGTTAAGAGAGCAAGAACTCAAATGTGGGTTCAAATTCTACCCCTTCCACTTACTAGCTATGTGATCTTGGGTCAATTACATAACCTCTCTTTCCCTCAGTTTACCCTATGTGAAAATGGAAGAGGTAATAATACCTATTTCATGGGGTTTTAGTGAGACAAATGAGCTAATATCTGTAAAGTGCTTAGAACAGTTAATTCTTATTGATGAATAATTGTTATGGCTTTGCAAATGTGAAGATAATATCCAGGCTGTGCTGGGGAAGGGAGAGGGGGGCTTACAATTCATTATGGGAAACGAAAGGCATGAAAGCTGATGACAGGCAGTAGCAGTGAAGGCTGCAGGAATTCAGACAGTACTTCATGGGAACTGAAGGGGCTAAAGAATGGAAATAATGATTGCTAAATAGGTTGGGCAATCCTACTTCCGTAGTGATACTGTCTTGGAAACCCAAGGAGGGGTCGCTATGAGTTGGGGCCGACTCAACAGCAAATAACAGCAACAACAGCAAATATGGATAACTTATAGAAAAAGTGAAATGAGCAGAAGAGCACATAGGCTCTTGTTCCAAGGGTCGCAGGTGGTTTGAGGCAGAGGAATCAGACAAGAGCCTAAAGGGCTTCTGAAATGTGGATGTCATATTTATTTGGCAGCGTTTTTCTTTCTTAGCATATGTAAAATAATGTGATTGATAAATGATGACATCTTAGGACTTGATGAAAGGAAGTAGTACTGCTGTGGTCTTACAAATGGCTGTGTGATATGCCTGTGTAATGTATTTAACTGATTCTTTAATGTAGGATATGCAGGTTACTTCTGGGTTGATGCTTGTAGACAATGCTGCCAGTTAGTGTCCTTAAAACAGGCCACTACATTTATAAGTCTATTTCTAGCATTCATTCCTAGACCTGGTATCGCTTATTTGAAGTTTAAATATGTGTGTGTGTGTGTGTGTGTATATATATGTGTATATATATATATATAACCATTTTGACCATATTCTTTGTGTTTGGGGTGTTGCCAGATATCTACTTTTTCAAGTAGACAATTGAAGAGAACCATAATGGGAAGTTTTTTTTTTTTTTT
>NW_006922414.1:282819-291410 GCF_000298275.1 Orycteropus afer afer
TATGTTGTTACCAAATATTTTTTCCCAATCTGTAGGTTCTCTTTTGACTCTTTTGGAGAAGTCTTTGGAAGCACATAAACATTTAATTTTTAGAAGGTCCATAATGGGAAGTTTTTGAGTGTAATATTAGAGCTAAATATTACCTAAAAAAAAATCTAATTTTCTTATTAAAAATAATGCTAGGATTAAATACTAATAAAATAATAATTATGGCCAGGGAACCTGGGAATACCTGAGTGTTGCCCTTCCCTCCTTTCTAGGTCCCAGAGGTAGATGTGTGCACGTGGAAACAGAGACAGAGGAAACCTGACTTGGCTCCCAGACTTGAGTGCTGCAAGCTCTTGGTGACCTGGGCAGGAGCTTAAGTCTTGAGGTAGAGGCAAAATTGCACCCTCCCTCCAGCTCACAAAGGCCTCTCTGCCCCTGGGTCTCCAGATGTGAGAGAGTGTAACGCACCTCTGTACCTAAGTAACTTTGTAATGCCAGGTGATCCCCTTGTGCAGCAGTGTCCATTCTCCTCTAGCTTGGGGCTGAGAGAGGAGATGGTGGGCAGGGAAATGGAGAAGGAGCTCTAATCTCCTTCCCCTCTGGAAGACACAGGACAAACCTTTGGTTTGTCATCTGGACTTGGAAGTTGTTATACTGATGGGGTAAATTGAACAAAAGAAAAAGTTTGTTTTTAACTAATAATAGGCAAGAATGGAAGTCCTTGGATGGCACAAGCAGTTAACGTGCTTGGCTGCTAACCAGAAGGTTGGAGATTTGAGTCTACCCAGAACCACCTCAGAAGAAAGCCCTAGAGATCTACTTCTGAAAATCAGCCATTGAAAATTATGGAGCACAGTTCTACTCTGATATACATGGGGTTGCTGTGAGTTGGAATCAGCACAATGATAACTGGTTTTTCTTAGTTCAGAAGGAATTGCAGTACAAGTTAAAATGTAACTTCCATTTACTGAGACTCTGTGCCAAGTGCCATGCTTTATGGGTTTAATCATCTCCAGAGTACTGAAGAAACTAAGGCACAAGAAATGAGGTAGCATTCCCAAGGTCACAGAGTTGGTAAGTTCCATTCATTTAACTAATGTTTACTGAGAGCCAGAATTCAACTTCCTGTCAGTCTGACTCCCAAACATACGTCATTAACTATTACACTTAAACTGTGCCTAGTTTCCATGAGGGAGCTCTGGTAGCGTAGTGCCTAAGGCACTTGACTGCTAACCAAAAAGCTGCCAACCCACCAGCCACTCCTCAGAAGGAAAATAAGACAATCTACTTCTGTAGTGATACCGCCTCGGAAACCCAAGGAGGGGTCGCTGTGAGTTGGGTCCGACTCAGTGGCACATAACAACAACAACAGTTTCCATGAAATCTCTTCTTTATATTGTAGCATCTTATCTAAAACATTAACAGCACAAGAATTTTGTATTTCTTCTCTTAGACTGTAAGGTCCTTGAGAGCAGGTGTTAGTTTATTTTGTTCACCCCTGCATCTCTAGTGGGAGCTCTGGTGGTATAGTGCCTAAGGCATTTTTGACTGCTAATCAGAAGGCGGCGGTTCAAACCCACCAGCTACTCCTCGGAAGGAAGGTTGAGCAATCTACTTTCGTAGTGATACCGCCTTGGCATCCCAAGGAAGGGTTGCTGTGGGTCATATCCGACTCGATGGCAGTGAGTTTGGTTTTTAGTTTTTTGCATCTCCAGTGCCTGGAATAGATACTCATGGCCTAGATAAGTAGCAGAGCCTGGAAACCAGCCCCGCATTGAACTACTGTAGGTCTGTTCTCTGGGTGATCTTCCCTGCCTTGGAGGTAGATGGCGAATTCATTTCTAAAATTTTGACCTGCTGAAATGTTTGTGGGAAAGAAGAGTGGATTCTCTGGCTGTGACTCTGACTTACTGGGTTTTTAAAGGTTGGGAGGGCTTGCTAGATATGCAATATTGGGGCTAGTGTGTTCTCAACTTGGAGGTAGAGCAACTTTAATTGCTCACTGATAAAAATTTTCGTGAATGACTTAAATTTTCAGATATTGTCCCGAATCTGAGGTTAATTTATCTAAAATTTATGTAATTCCCCTCTGTAACGAGAGAAGTAATTTCCAAGTTACAGTTTGACTTACCCATTTCTGTGTCATTTTAGGTATGTTCCACAATGCAAAATTTTTTTTGCACAGTGCAAAGTTGATTGAATGAGTAACAGTATAGAATTTTAGTTTTTTTTTTTTTTTCATGACTTGCTAACAAAGACGTTAATTTTTACTAGTCCAACTTTTACATGTTTAGAAATTTTTGTATAACAGTTAAAACTGGGCTTAAATGGAGATAAATGGATCAAGGCCTTTTCACACTATAATACACTCCAAACCAAATCCAAACTCACTGTCATTGAATTGATTCTGACTCATAGTGACTCCCTTTGGGTTTCTGAAGTGGTAAATCTTTATGGAAGTAGATTGCATAGTCTTCCTTCCATGGAGTGGCTGGGTTTGAACCACCATCCTTCTGGTTAGCAGTCAAATACCTTAAGCACTACACCACCACAGCTCCTTGTATAATATAATAACATAAACGTCAGGTTTTTAATAGACGTAGATTTTCAGAAATTGTTTTTAACACATTAGGTCTGAGAGCATTAATGCTTTGTAATATTAAATGTTTTACTTAAAAGAAATTATTCACACTCCCTGATTTACTTGAATTTGCATTAACTGTACAATTTGCATCAACAGCACAATTTGTTGAAAATATTTTCATAATACTTGAATGTATTTGATTTGAAATTTTTTAATAGTCCAAGACCATTTTAATTTATAGATAAAAGCTTTATTTTACCTGAGTGAACTTTTACAGAAGTATGAGCTGACTTTGTTTACCACTTGGTGATATCAGTACGTATTTGTGGGCAAAGCTTTTCTTGTCTTGTTCTTTCTTTTTCTTTCGAAGGTTTCTGTTTAACAAAGTTTTTTTTGTTGTTGTTAAGGGGTGTCCCGCTAATAAAATTCCTTTTTTTTTTTCAAATGGCAGCAAGTTGTTTTTTCTTTTTAATTGTGATTTGAGTGAACATTTACAGAGCAAATTCACTTTCCGTACAGCAGTTCACATATACTGTGTCTCATTACATTGATTGCAATTTACCACAGTACAACAGCTCCCTTCCTATGTCCTCCCCATAGTTACTTCTTCCCTGGGTCCTTCCCTCCATGCACTCCTGCCACCTGAGCCGTCTCCCTGTGCATACACAGCCCTTCTAATCTCCCATGATTGTTCTCTCCAAGGAGTGTATCTACCTAGTGTAAATGTTCAGCTCACATGCCTGTCTTTTGTTTGATTGAAAGCCACAGGAGTGGGTTTAATTCTAGACCTGAAGGGCAGCAAGAGGCCGTAATCTTAGGGGTTCCATCAGGCTCTATCAGACCAGCATACCTGTTTTTTTTTTTTTTTTTTTTTAATGATTTTGAGTTTTGTTCCACATTGTCTTCCCACTCTATCCAGGATCTCCTGCATAGATTTCCCCTCTTAGTGGTTGACAATGGTAGCCGGGCACCATGTAGTTCTCGTCTCATAGTCGTATAGGCTGAGGATTGCCTAGTGTTCCAATTGCTTGGGGTAATTGTTTCCATGAATCTGGTTTTCTTCATTCTTCTTTGCTGTGGAAAAGGAGCGACCCATTGTTACATCTAGATGGCCACTGCAAGCTTTTAAGATCCCAGTAGCTACTCGTCAAAGTAGGATGTGGAACAGTGTTTTGTGTAGTATGTTATGCTCAAATGACAGCAAGTTTTGAGAGTTAGTCTTTGACTTTATAAGGCTCAACACCAGTCTTTCATTATAGTAAGTTGATTTATTACCAGAAAACCAGATAAATAGCTAGTCTGTCCTCAGCAGGACCAAGTAATAATGGATTTTTTCCCCATCAGTTTCTCTATATGAAGATGAATATGTGATTACTACCCATTTCATTCACTTTTTCTACTTATTTATGTAGTTAACTGTTTTCTAGAAATCCTAGCCTTTCATCTCTGCCCCCAAAGCCCATTCAATTTAAACAAAACTAAACATATCCTTCATCTTTATGACTGTTTGAACTGTTTTTTTAACCTGTGTTATTTTGAAAGTGCATTTCAACTCTGCTGACTTTGTAGTTAAAAAATGTTTTTCATCTGCTTAAATGAAATTGTCAGCTGTTTTGTAGATTACTAGATGCTAGCCAAAAGGTTGGTGGTTCGAACCCATCCAGCCACTACACAGGAGAAAAATGAGGTGGTCTGCTTCCATAAAGATTTACAGCCTTGGAAACTTTATGGGGCCTTTCTGTGCTATCTTATAGGGTCACTATGAGTTGGGATTGACTCGATATCTGTGGGTTTTGGATAGAAAAGCTCTTCAGACCCACTAATGATAACTTGCTTTGCTTTTTGTGGTGGTTGTTGTTATGTGCCATCAAGTCGGACCCAACTCATAGCGACCCCTCCTTGGGTTTCCAAGGCAGTATCACTACAGAAGTAGATTGCCCAACCTTCCTTGCAGTATCACTACAGAAGTAGATTGCCCAACCTTCCTTCTGAGGAGTGGCTGTTGGGTTTGAACCTCTAGCCTTCTGGTTAGCTGTCAAGTACCTTAGGTGTTATACTGCCAGAGAGGAATGTCTTATTTTTGTAGTGATAAATTGTTACAAAGCAAATGGCAGCACAAGAGGCAGTCATGTTGAGACATTTCTTCCCTCCTGAGACTAGATGTTTGTCTGTCTCTTATACCATAGCATCTCTGGTGTTTGGTACAATAAGGCACAACTCAGAGTGTTGACCCTTGTCCGTGGGAGAGGTGGATAGAAGCGTCTTTATTTTAACTATGATAGATTCTAGCATTGATCATACTTTTTACTTAGAAAATTTTTTTCCTGTCTACTTGATAACTCAATATAGGATATCACAGGTCAGATTTTATTAACTGATCACTTACTTGGTAATATTTTGTTTTGCTTTTAAGAGCAGTTGTCACTTCCTAACTGGAAAGAAGTAGGTTAATCTTGGACTCCTTAAAACTTTTTCACTGACATTTTTTACTTTTCCCAGAGATCACCTTTAAACCACATGGAAGACTGGCCTATAAAATGAACAGTAACACTGGAGAGGTATATGCTCTTCAGAATAATCAACTATAGGATCCCAAAAGGGCAGCATTTGCCCCAAAGCAAAATTAAGAAGGCAGGAGAGAGCAGGAAAACTGGGCAAATAGAAATAGGGAACTCAAGGTGGACATGGGAAGGATGCTAGTACATTGTGGGGATTGCATCCAGTGTCACGGAACAATCTATGTATAAATTGCTGAATGGAAAACTAATTTGCTTTGTAAACTTTAGCCTAAATTGCAATAAAATATTAAAAAGCAAACAGTTTTTCGCTCTGATACGACTTTAATCCTTCAGGAGTTTTTTATATGAGTCTTCAAATTAGCATCCGTTAGTATTAATTCCTTAGAAACCAGGTCTGTATAATAGGCTAGTGTCCAGTTTTGCACATGTTTTCCTTTTGGGATGATCTCCCAGGCACAGAATTAATCTTGGCTTGTTGGACCCATAAATGTCATTTCCTTTCCTCTGGCCTTAGCTCTCCATGCCTGCATTTCCGTTTTGATGTCTTAATGACACCCTACTCACTGATTTGTATTCAGGAAGCTAGGCAGTGATTGCTTTTGTTTCTGCTTTGTGAACTTCCTCCCCTACTTCCTATTTTTAAGGAGCAACTAAGGAAATGAGGTGGTTCCTGGCTGGCTGCTGCTAAGCACTGATTTTAGGTGGCAGAGGACAAGGCTATAGGGCTTGAGCCATTTAAAGCATTTCTCCCTTTATCTTTTCACTACTTTCTTCCTCTAAGAATCAAAGGAATGTGATTTCTTTTGATTGGATTGAGATGATGTCATGTCTTCCTCAGCTTGTGTGTGTGTGTGTGTGTGTGTGTGTGTATGTGTATGTAGAGGGATGCTGCTCAGCTAGAGAGCAACACTTTTGTGAAGTGAGTGAGTCAAGGAGCTCTGGTGATGCAGTGCGTAAAGCATTTGACTGCTAACCAGAAGGTTGGTGGTTCAAACCCACCAGCCACTCCTAGGAAGGAACAATCTACTTCATAAG
This sequence comes from Orycteropus afer afer, assembly GCF_000298275.1. Classification (NCBI taxonomy): domain Eukaryota; kingdom Metazoa; phylum Chordata; class Mammalia; order Tubulidentata; family Orycteropodidae; genus Orycteropus; species Orycteropus afer. The sequence continues at coordinate 288,946 of NW_006922414.1, forward strand.
GACTTAGCACCTCGGAAAACCAGTGGGGTTTGCTGTGAGTCAGAATTGAGTTGATGGCAGTGAGTTTGGTTTATTTGGTTTTAACAGTATAGGTGGGACTTAGGCCCACCTGCTGTAATGGATGAACCAGCTTGGCAGATGCAGTGGGTAGGTTGAAGGGATCTGTTGCAAGTATGGCTGACAAGGTGGATTCTGGTTATCTCCTAGAATCCTTGACTGGCAGATTTAATGAGACCTCAGTACCTGTGGTACTCTCCTTTTGAACTCATGGAATTTGTTTTCTAAACCATTTATTCAGCACTAATCCTCCTATTTTCCACTGATTGCTTTTACAGTCCTGTGAACCTGTTGTGGCTTAACTTGTTGAGGAAGTTTGTATCATCTTCTCAGAAGTAATTTTACACATGGTAGCTCAAATATGGAGGTACTCAAAATATTCGTTTTTGCTGTTTCTCAACAGCAGCACTATTGACTTTCTGAGCCAATTAATTCTTTGTTGTAGTGCTGTTATTGGCATGATTCCTCACTCCTATGCACTAGATGTTGCTAGCACTCCCCCAGTTATGACAACCAGAAATGTCTCTAGACATTGCCAAATGTCCTTTGGGGAAGCAATATCATCCCCTTCCCCACTTGTTGAGAACCAGTGTTAAAGACTGAAATAAAGTAGAATGTTTAGTTCTTTGGGATTGGAGCCATTATTCAGTTTCTATTCCAGTGTCTGACATTTTCATGCATTCTTAATTTGCTACTTAGATTTTGCTATTAATTTCTATCAGCCAACTTTGAGGTATACTTTTTGTGTTTTCTCATTGAAAGACCTGACTTTGTAGAAGGCATTCTTTCTCAGCCTGTGTACTTTGATCTTTCTTGGGTCTGAAGGCGCTCTAGTTCCTTGGAGGCTGAACAGTGTGGGTGTAAAGAAGATTATGTTGTTGTTGTTGTTATTTGCCGTCGAGTCGGCCCCGACTCATAGCAACCCCTCCTTGGGTTTCCGAGGCAGTATCACTACGGAAGTAGGATTGCCCAACCTTCCTTCCGAGGAGTGGCTGGTGGGTTTGAACCGCCAGCCTTCTGGTTAGCAGTCAAATGTCTTAGGCACTATGCTACCAGAGCTCCTAAACAAGGTTATAAGAGTCATTTAAGATGTAACAATAATGCTAGCTGACATTTATGGGACAGTTGTAGTCCAGGCACAGTGATGAGCAGGATTGGCACATTGACTATATGGGGTAGAAAGCTGAGGGAACAGGACAGGGACCATCAGGAATGACATCTTAGGTTTAGGCTCAAGGCTGGTAGTGCTTTTGACTAAGATAATAAATACAGTGGGAGGATCAGGTATGGGAGCATGATAAAGTAAAATATGAAGGGCCCAAGGATATGTTTTATGGGTCTGGTCCTGGGTAAGAGAGATCTCAAGTGAAAAGTTCTATTTGAGAGTTGTTGGCAAAGGATATGGTTACGATCTTCCAATGAGAAATCTCTTTTCTTCTCTTTTAGTTCCATTGCTCCAGCTCAATTTCCTGCCAATTCCAAGAAATCTAGCTTTAAACCTTCTCTCAAGAGTGATAAACAGAATGCTGTGGTTTAAATATTCAACAGAGGTGGTATAGTGCAGTAATTATTGGAGAGCTTAGCATGTGGAGGCAGACTACCTGGTCCCAAACCCAGCTCTGTTGGTGACTACTGCTTTAGTCATGTGACCTTGGAGAACTAACTTAAATTCTGTTTTAGTTGCTTCACCTACCTCACAGGGTCATTGTGAGAATTAAATGTGATAACACATGTAAAGTGGCACAGTCCCTGCTGCTTAGTACACATTCAATTAATGTTATCTTTTTATTTTGGGGTTCTAGTGGATTAGGAGCTCTGGTGGCATAGTGCCTAAGGCATTTGACTACTAACCAGAATGCTGGCAATTCAAACCCAGCAGCCACTCCTCGGAAGGAAGGTTGGGCAATCTACTTCCGTAGCGATACCACCTCGGAAACCCAAGGAGGGGTCACTGTGAGTCAGATCTGACTCAATGGCAGTGAGATTTTTTAGTGAGATTTTTTAGAGTGAGGATTAAGTGATATCATGTACCTAAAATTCCAGATGAAGAAATACCTCAGAGATATTAAGAGTTCGGTTCCAGACCACCTCAGTAAAACTAATAAAGGTGTATGCCCGTATAGTGCATGCACTGAATGAATCGTCTGTTTTGTAGAGGAGTATTTGTGTGAACATGGCATGTCATTGGCAGTTTTTTTTCCCCCAGAACTTTATTTCTAAGCACTTACATACTGCCTCCGTGGATGGTAAGGCTGACGTGTATGAATGCTGTACAGAAATAACCATTAAATAAGTACTGAGAATGAATGGATAATTCAAATATCTGTTGAATATTTACAAAGATTTTTAATGTACATAGAATATCTTAAATGAATGTTGTGATCATGGGGGTTGGAGGTGGCAGAGAA
>NW_006922414.1:291659-298900 GCF_000298275.1 Orycteropus afer afer
CATGTACTACTCCTGCCCCCTGAGCTATGTCCCTGTGCATACACAGCCCTTCTAATCTCCCATGATTGTTCTCTCCAAGGAGTGTATCTGTCTAGTGTAAATGTTCACAAGGCTGTAAATCTTGAAGTAGACTGCCTCATCTTTCTCCCATAGAGCGGCTGGTGGGTTTGAACCACCAGCCTTTGGGTTAGTAGTTGAATACTTTAACTCCTGTGCCACAAGAGCTCCTTAGTTGTAATATAGTATGTTACAATATGGTAAGATTAATGCTGAGATGTAGCTAAAAACTGACTGTTTTGGTAGCTCACAGTAAGGGGCCCCTAGATCAGTCTTTACTGAGGTGGCTTTCCAGAGGCGGTGACATCCAACTTAGGCATCTGTTCTGGTTACCTCGTGCTCCTCTGACAAGAAATATACCACAAATGTGATGGTCTTAACAAACAGGAGTTTATTCTCTCACAGTTTGGAGGCTTTAAGTCCGAGTTCAAAGTGCCAGGCTCTAGGGGCTGGGTGAAAGCCCCTCAACTTTGGGGTCCAGCTCTGCCTCTTGCTCCCAGCCCACTGAAGCTAGAGGGATTTCTTCACTCAGATAGCTACTGGCTGCTGAGGCTGACAAACCCAAGATTGACAAGGAAAAAGGCACAGTCCCGATGTTACCAAACCACATGGCAGGCCATTAATTTAAGTTCATTTAAGTCCCAAGGTTGGCAAAGCATGGCAGGCTGCTGAACAATGACAAGCTACATGTAGGGTCCAAGTGTGCTGTAAGCTAGAGACCATTCCCCAAGGCCTCTCCTCATATACAGGAAGCAGATCACAGTCCTAGGGCAACTGCTCAGCTGTTCACAGTAGATTACACCATGGGGTTGATTGCCAGTCTCATCATGGGGCGTACTACATCCAGCTGCCCAGCCACTCAACCAGGCCCAGCCAAGTTGACACACAAACTTAACTACCACAACATCCAAGAGGAGTATGAGTAAGCCAGGAGAGCTTCCAGGTAGGGGGCATTGAATGTATAGAAAATGGGTGGTGAGAGGGAAGGTGGCATATCCAAGAAGAATTTTTATGTCTTTGTCGATGTTCTTGGGAAGTAATCTCTAAGCCCTTGGAATATCCTTATAAACTCTTGGGATTTCTCCAGTTTTGGAATCTTTGTTATCCATGAGGGCTCCAGACTACACCTGAGGGTTTATGTTAATGAGGGGACTGTGTTGGGTGGGTGCTGACCTTACCAGAAAGACCCACCATGTAATATCAGCCCAACCTCAGAGGAGAGGACTGGAGGTTGAATTCAGCCTCATGGACAGCAATTTAATCAGTCATTCATATGTAATGAAATCCCCATAAAAACACTTCCTGTTTGGTAAAAGACATTGATACTCTGGAGGATAATGTGTCCTTTGGATATGGAAGCTTCACATCTTGGACTCTCTCAGCCTCACCATATGCATCTATTTGTATTCTTTTTGCTACAATAAAACTTAGCCTAAGTATAATACTTTCCTGAGTTCTGAGAATTGTTGCAGTAAGTTATCAAACATGAGGAGATAGTGGAAACCTCCAGATTTGTAGACAGCCAGTCAAAAGTAAGGGTGTTGTAGGGAACCCTCCCTCAGCTTGTGGCGGGCATCTGAAGTCTTAGACAGACTTGACAGATTGGAGGACAGTGCCCCTTAACTTATGGAATCTAATCTAACTTCAGGGTGGTAAGTGTAAGAAGCAGTACTGCATTTGCAATTGTAGTCAGAGAGGATATTTAGAATATGTTCCAGAGAAAACACACACAGATACTTTAGTTACGGAGAGCCATTAATGGATTTTAAGCAGGAGAGTAGCATGATTAGATTGTTCTAGAATGTTCACGCAGCGGCCAGAGGAGAATGTCCTGGCATTGGAAGACCATTTAAGAGGCTTCTCTGTAATACAGCAAGAGGTAAAGATGGTTTGAGCTTTGGTATTGACAATGTAGATGGAGAGAAGGAAAAAGACTTAAGAGATCTTAAGGAGGCAGGAAGTATATGACTAAATGATTAATTGGATGTGAAAGAAAATGAGAGTAGAAACTCGCAGGTTTCTGGCTTGTTCAAGTAGGTAGGTGGTGATGCCATTCACCAAGACAGGAAGGAGTACTGAAAGACTTGGGAGACTTTGGACATTTGATTTAGGAACCTGTCCAGATACACTTGAGTATTTGGAGTTTGTGTTGCTGTTGTCATTAGGTGCCGTTGAGTCGTCTCTGACTCATAGCAACCCTGTGTACAGCAGAACAAAACACTGCCCAGTCCTGTGCCAGCCTCACAATCCTTGCTCTACCTGAGCCCGTTGTTGGCAGCCACTGTGTCTCTTCATCTCATTGAGGGCCTTCTCCTTCATTGACCCTCCACTTTATCAAGCATGATATCCTTCTCCAGGAAATAGTCCCTTCTGACAACATGACCAAAGTAGGTGAGACGAAGTCTGGCCATTACCACTTCTAAGGAGCATTCCGGCAGCATTTTTTCCAGGACAGATCTGGTAGTCCTTTTAGCAAACCGTGGTACTCTTAGCATTCTTCTCCAATACCACAGCTCAAAAGCATCAACTTTTCTTCGGTCTTCCTTATTCATTGTCCAACTCTCACATGCATAAAAGGTGATAGAAAATACCATGGCTTGGGTTAGGTGCACCTTAGTCTTCAAGGAGACATCTTTGCTCTTCATCACTTGAAAGAGGTCTTTTGCAGCAGATTTGCCTAATGCAATACATCATCTGATGTCTTGACTGCTGCTTCCACTGGTGTTGATTGTAGAACCAAGTAATATGAAGTCCTTGACAACTTCAGTCTTTTCTCCATCCATCGTGAAACTGTTTTTGGACCAGTTGTGAGGATTTTTGTTTTCTTTATATTGAGATGTAATCCATATGCAGATTGTAGTCTTTGATCTTCATCATTAGGTGCTTCAAGTCATCCTCACTTTTAGCAAGCAAAGTTGTGTCATCTGTGTATCACAGGTTGTTAATAAGTCTTCCTCTAGTTCTGATGCCACATTCTTCTTCATGTAATCCAGCTTCTTGGATTATTTGCTCAGCATACAAGTTGAATAAGTATGGTGAAAGGATACAACCTTGATGCACTCCCTTCCTGATTTTGAACCATGCAGTATCCCCTTGTTCTGTAAAAATGACAGCTGCCTGATCTTTGTACAGGTTCCTCATGAGTACAATCAAGTATTCTGGAATTCCCATTCTTCTCAATGTTATCCGCAATTTGGTATGATCCACACAATCAAATGCTTTTCCATAGTCAATAAAACATAAGTAAACATCTTTCTGATACTCTTTGCTTTCAACTAAGATCCATCTGACATCAGCAATGATATATCCCTGTATTGGAGTCTGTAGTACAGGAGTAAGATCTGGGCTACAAGGATGAATTTGGGAATCCTCCCAGGGAGAATGTAGATCTTAGAAACAGAGACCTCTGAGGAAACATGGCACTTTAGGTTTTTCAGAGAAGGGGTGGGTCAAAAAGAAAACTGAGAGTGGCCAGAGAGATTGGGAGAGCTAGTAGAACTAGCATCTTTTCATAATGGGCATCTATGGAATTGCATCATTTTTTAATGAGTTTCCATGTAAAGTGAGCCAAAAAAAATGAGAATTTTAAGGAGAGACAGAACAAGAGATTCAGTCTTTTAGGCATTTTCTTTTGTCTAGATAGATACTTTAAATTCATGAAAAGTGACAATAAAATATTTCAAAGCATTTCTCTGGAATGCATATCTAAATCTGGTTTGTATCATTCTGAATTGACTAAAACATGGAAATGCTTGAGTTATAAACTTCTTAGACAGTAACTTCACTAATTTCCTGTAGGGAGCTCTGGTGGCATAGTGCCTAAGGCATTTGACTGTTAACCAGAAGGCTGGTGGTTCAAACCCACCAGCCACTCCTCGGAAGGAAGACTGGGCAATCTCCTTCTGTAGAGATACTGCCTTGGAAACCCAAGGAGGGGTCACTATGAGTCAGATTCGACTCGATGGCAGTGAGTTTGGTTTTGATTTTTGTGAATTTCCTGTAATTTCCCCACACTATCAAAGGTAGATACTTGGATTTACATTGTTGTGAATTGAGGAGGAGAGAAAATTTCCTGTATTTTTTTTTCTCTGAAGAGGGAATTCTTTATGGAGTGGTTCATTTGTATGTTTATAATAGCTTTATTGACAGATAATTCATACAGCATATCGTTTCCTATTTAAAGTTTACAATTCAGTGGCTTTTAGTTTATTCACAGAGTTGTACAACCACTACCACAATAAATTTTAGAATATTTTTATCATCCAAAAAAGAAACTCCATACCCAGGAGCAGTCACTCCTCATTCCCACCACCAACCTCCAGCTTTCTCTTGTTTTTTTTTTTAAAAACTCACTGTCGTCAAGTCAATTTAGACTCATAGCGATCCCTCCTTAGGTTTCTGAGGCGGTATCTCTACGGAAGTAGATTGCCCAGTCTTCCTTCTGAGGAGTGGCTGGTAGGTTTGAATGGCCAGTCTTCTGATTAGCAGTCAAATGCTTTAGTCACTCCACCATCAGAGCTCCCTTTTTCTTGTTAGTTGCTGTTAAGTTGCTCTGAGTCATGGAGACCCCATGTGTAGCAGAATGAAATATATTACCCAGTCCTGTGCCATCCTCACAATTGTTGGTATGTTTGAACCCATTGTTGAAGCTATTGTGTCAGTCCATCTCATGGAGGGTTTCACTCATTTTTGCTTACCCTCTACTTTACTAGACATACTGTCCTTTTCTAACAATTAGTCTTTCCTGATGACATGTCCAAAGTAGGCAGGGTGATGTCTCCCTCCAGCTTTTAAGCAACCACTAAATCTAAAGATCTTAGAAACGGGACACAGCTATAGAGTTTTGTTGTTATTGTTGCTGTAGATTTGCATATTCTGAACATTTCCTGTCATTGGAATCATACAATATATGGCCTTTTGTGTTTTATTTCTTTCACTTAGCATAGTGTTTTCAAACCTTATATGTGTTGTAGCATGTATCAGTACAGGAAGTCCCTGTATTATGAATGCCCAATTTAGGGATGACTCCAACTTGCTGTTTAGTCTAAATTTGCCCTCACTTTGAAACAATTGAACCAACCCCTGCTCTTAATATATTCTTCATCACATTCACCTTCACTTGCTGCATGAGCGGCTTTTGTATCATTGAAAAGGCTTTGAGCCTTTTCTTGCACTAAAGTAAGGCTAAAGAAGAGCTGTATGCACCTGTTGCAACTACTTAAAAATTCTCAAAGACCCAGTTAGGAACAGATCTAGTTCATAACCTGGGGACTGCATGTACTTTATTCCTTTTTATGGCTGAAGTCTGTGTATGCAACCCTGTGTATGGATGTACCACATTTTGTTTATCTATTCATCAGTTGGTAGACATTTGGATTGTTTCTTCTTTTTGGCTGTTATTAATAATGTTGCTCTGAACATTTGTGTGCAGGTTTTTATGTGGACTTAACGTTTTGATTTCTCTGGGTATCCACCTAGGGGTAGAACTGCTGCATCTTATGGTAATGCTGTATTTAATGTTTGAGGAACTACCAGCCTATTCTAAAGTGATGGCACCATTTTACATTCCTGTCAACAGAATAAGAGGATTGTGATTGCTATATTCTTCACCAACATGTGTTATTGCCATGAAGTGATATCTCATGAAGTTTTGATTTGCATCTTCCTAATGGCTTGATGACATTGATCATATTTTCATTGTCTCTATGTAGGAGCTCTGGTAGCTTAGTGCCTAAGGCACTTGACTGCTAACCAGAAGGCTTGTGGTTCAAACCCACCAGCCACTCCTTGGAAGCAATTGGGCAATCTATTTCCGTAGTGATACTGCCTCGGAAACCCAAGGAGGGATCGCTGTGAGTCAGGTCTGACTCGACGGCACATAACAACGTTGTCTATATGTATACTTTCTTTGGAGGCTTCATATATATTTCATTGTCAGATTTGAAAAAGTCAATTAAATCGCAAAACCTGAAACTGTAAAGGAAACAATGATCATATTTGACTGTGGAAAAAAAAAGGAAAAAGTGTGTGTGTTTATGTGTATGTATGAGGGCTTCAGACCTGTTCTTCTCAGTTGGCTGAGGAAGTGTGCAGCATCCGGCAAAACAACACAGGTCATGAAACAAAGCAGCATGAAAGGCTGAAAGGTTTAAGAGGAACGGAGGCCAGGCGGATGCTCTGCGTATGATGTGAGAACAACCCCTGATGCCTCTGTCCTGCTTTATTTATACACAAATACATGATTACATCATTATTCTTGGTATTTCCTTAATACAGTCAAGTTTTCAAGTATTTTCTACAATCAAATCAAGTATTATCTAAAAAGTTAAAATTTTACTCTTTCCCATACCCAGAGGTCTTTTCCCGTACCCGAAAGTTCTCTCTCACAGGAATAGTAAATAAACACTAACGTGCATCATTTTAAAACATAATATGATTGTTAGGGTACATGATTCTAGGGTATGAGATAATTACTAGGATACGTTATTCTAAAGTATAATATGATTATTAAAGTATACTATTCTTAAGTAAGGAGCTCTGGTAGCATAGTGCCTAAGGCACTTGACTGCTCACCAGAAGGCTGGCGGTTCAAACCCACCAGCCACTCCTTGGAAGGCAGGTTGGGCAATCCTACTTCCGTAGTGATACTGCCTCAGAAACTCAAGGAGGGGTCGCTATGACTGGATGGCAAACAACAACAACAACAACAATTCTTAAGTAAGGAATGTTCCATCAAGATAGTCAACTTCTTTACTGGAACAATGTTTACCAGCCTGTTTTGCTGGAACAACGTTTTGCCCTAAGCACACAGAGTTTGACCCAAGCAAGCATTCAACTGTAAAAGAGGCCTTGCCTTCTCTTAGCTGTTGTTAGAACATTTACCTTACAATCATTCCTTTTGGTGGTCTTTTTCTTGGTCTCCAACATTTCCTCCCTTTTTATTTTTTAAATGAAGTAAGTGTACTTCAATAGATAAAGATTGAATTAATCTCAGGACCCAAAGAATAACAAATAATTAGAAATATTATTACATATGGTAAAAAATGGGAGCTCTGGTAGCATAGTGGCTAAGACACTTGCCTGCTAATCAGACGGCTGGCGGTTCAAACCCACCAGCCACTCCTCGGAAGGAAGGTTGGGCAATCCTACTTCCGTAGTGATACTGCCTCGGAAACCCAAGGAGG
>NW_006922414.1:299570-308173 GCF_000298275.1 Orycteropus afer afer
CAGCCACTCCTTGGAAGGAAGGTTGGGCATTCCTACTTCCGTAGTGATACTGCCTCGGAAACCCAAGGAGGGGTCGCTATGAGTCGGGGCCAACTTGATGGCAAACAACAACAACAACAGAGAATGGTAAATGACATCTAAACCAAGGTGGGTACCCTTCCTGATTTTTGGAAATATTAGGACAATATGATACTGGAGGTTTTACTTTAGGTTGGTTATTTGGGTTAATATCCACATGACTGCCATTTACAGAAAATTTTATATTCCCCAAAGTACATGTTTAAGTGAAGGAATATTGCCCCAATTCAAAGGTGATATGAAACCAAGCAAATTTTGAAGTACATGGGAACTATTTTTCCCAGATACCCAATGCATTTTTGGTACTAATTTAAGACAAAGTAAGGGACTATAATTATTTTGTGTAAAACAAATTGGTATTTTTGTAGCAAGACATGTATAATTCACTATGCTTTCTCCTTTTAATAATTTTCCTATGGACTCTCCACCCTTTCCTCCAAGCCACTGGGTGTCATTAGTAAAGACAGGAATACCAAGATCACAGTATGTAGCAGGCTGGACCCAAGGTAGATGAAAAAAATATGCCCAGTGTGTTTCATTAACTACAGGAGTGATTTGAGTTGATAGTAGTGTTACCCTAAGTAAAAATATCATTTCCGGGGTCAGAGGCTTGCCCAGAATTTTAACCTCCTTGCAGCCTCATGAGATAATGCTTTAATCTGACCCCAGGTTGGCAGCATTGCTTCCCTGGTCTGATGACTCAGTAGCCGTCCCCTCCTCTGACGATCCTGTAGTGACAGCCGTTGAAGTCAGCCCTGGATGTGATCCATTATATCAGACCAGTCTCTCTGGTATCCCTGTGGGCTTGTTGCTGTTTTCTGGAAAGACACAAGCATACCCTCATCCCTGTGTTAATAGTGGATCTGGTCCCTTCCATTGGCCTGTCAGTACATCCTTCCACTGAACTTTGACCAAGGTGGTGTCTCGTTTTACTTTTAAAAAATATCTGTCAGCAGCAGACTGCTCATCAGTATCACAGTTCAAAAAATTTAAAGTATATAAAACATTATTTGGGAGCTCTGGTGCCATAGTGCCTAAGGCATTTGACTGCTATCCAGAAGGCTGGTGGTTCAAACCCACCAGCAACTTCTTGGAAGGAAGGTTGGGCAATCTACTTCCGTAGTGATATTGCCTTGGAAACCCAAGGAGGGGTCACTATGAGTCGGATCCGACTTGACAGCAATGAGTTTTGTTTTGAGAAAACATTATTTAATCTTTTCATAGGACTATTCCAATATTCCCCTGTTGCTCCCCCTTTTTGTTTTTCTAAATAAAGTTTTATAGTTTGATGTTTTCTTTCTACAATGCTTTGGCCTTGAGGATTATAAGGAATGCTAGTAGAAAGGTTGACACAATAAAAAGAACAAAAATGTAAAAAGGATTTACTTTGTAAGCCAGGGTGTTGTCTGTTTTTAAATGTTCAGGAGGACCACAAAAAGTAAAACAATGTAATAAGTGATGGATAACATGTTTTACTGCCTTGCCTGTTAAGGCTGAAGCCATAGTGAATCCAGAATATGTATCTACAGTAACATGTAAAAAAGATTGCTTTCTAAAAGAAGGTACATGGGTGACATCCATTTGCCAAACATCTCTGGGTCAAAGCCCACGAGGGTTTAAGCCATAATGTGGCTCAGGGAGATGCACATTGCAAGAAGAACAGTTTTTTTTTTTTTTTTTTTTATTTGTCTAGCTTGTTTAAGTTGGAATTGTTTACCTAAACTAGCACTATTTTGACGAAAAGATGCATGTGATTGGATAGTTTCCTGTACGGGAAGACAGAGTTATTCATCCACTCATTTATTTCCTTGAGTGAGAGGGCCCGCCAAGGAGGTATAGGGTCTAATGTGTGTGATGTAAAGTGGATGAAAGTGCTCCAGCACTGCGTTTTGTGAAGTAATAAAGAGAGTTAATAATTCTATATTAGATAAATGTTTAATTTTGCCAGTCTTAACACGGGTAAGTAAATGAACCACAAACTGGCTGTCACTCACAATATTGAGTGATTAGCACAAGATATCCTAAAAAGCAAGTAAGACAGCATAAGCTTCTGCCTTTTGTGCTGAAGTATAAGTGTCTTCAACTCTATCTTTAATAGAAGAGTGATATCCTGCCTTTCCTTTACTAGTGCCATCAGTAAAAACTGTTAAAACCTGGGGAATAGAATGATTAAGACATTTTTGAGGAAAAACCCACTTAAGTGATTCCACTACTTGTAGTAGGTTCTGAGATGGTCTATGATTGTTTAATTGACCGATAAATGTAGCAGTAATGATTTGCTATTCAACATCATTGCGAGTAAGGGTTTGTAATTATTGTCTAGTATATGGTTAATGAATTATGGTTAAATCTATTCCTGTTAATTGCTTATATCATTGTAATAATTTCTGAATACAAATAGCTACCATAGTAGGCTATGTCGTGATGGAATTAGAAAATTGATAAGGAAGATGAATCCATTCTATAACACACTGTGTCTGATACAATTCTCCGGTAGGGCTTTCAGGTATGGCTAAAATAATTCCTTGTATTGGGGTTGTAATGTCAATTCAGGTTAATTGAGCCTCTAGCATCCGTTGTTCTACTAGGGCTAATTCTTGTTTTGCTTCCTCAGCTGAATGTCTGGGTGAGGTTAAATCCGAATATCCCTTTAAAGTATAAAAAAGAGAATTAAGTTGTTGAGTAGTGATGCTTAGAGAAGGCTGTATCCAATTAATATCCCCTAACACTTTTTGGAAATCATTCAAAATAGTTGAAGAGTCTAATCAAAGAGTAATTTTCTGTGGTTGTACAGTTCTTTTGTCTGTGATATGTCCTAAGTATGAAAATGGAACAGTTTTCTGAACCTTTCCAGGAGCTATTTTCAAACCATGACAAGAAAGTTGTTCGCTTAAATGTGAGAAAATCTTCTTTAATATGTCTTTATCAGGGTGACTGCAAAGAATATCATCCATATAATGGATAATAATGGCCTGTGATCAGACAGTGTTTGCTCTGTTGCACACGTTACAAAGTTTTGGCACATATTAGGACTATTTTTCATGCTCTGGGGTAAAACCTTCCAATGATACTGCTTTGTGGGGGCTTGAACATTAATTTCTGGGGTAGTGAAAGCAAATCTATCTTGTGGTTGCAATGGAATAGTAAAAAAAAGCAGTCTTTTAAAAAGTCTTTTAAGTCTAAAATTATTAAATGCCAATTAAGAGGTATCTTTGTTGGAGAAGGAAGACCAGGTTGTAAAGGTCCCATAGTTTGCATGCTAAGATTATTTGTTGTTGTTGTTATTATGTGCCGTCGAGTCAGACTTGACTCATAGCGACCCCACCTTGGGTTTCCGAGGCAGTATCACTACGAAAGTAGATTGCCCCATCTTCCTTCCGAGGAATGGCTGGTGAGTTTGAACCGCCAGCCTTCTGGTTAGCAGTATGCTACTAGAACTCCCCTAAGATTAATAGCTAGCAAATTTTGTAACATTCTTCATTTGCCAGATTTTTTCTTTATAATAAATACTGGACTATTCCATGGACTATTAGAGTGTTCAATGTGTCCGGCATCCAGTTGGAGCTGAACAAGTTCATGTAATGCTGCGAGTTTCTCCCTGGATAGGGGCCACTGCTACACTTAATCCTATCTACAGATTGTTCAAAGGGTTCCACAGACCCTTGTATAATTTTAGTAAAGCTAGAATTATTGGCTTCTTTAGCCAGTAGTTTGAACCAAGCCTGAGAGGCTGCAGCTGATACCTGTTGATACGCTTGCAAGGGATAGGGTAATTGAGTTGTGACATCTAAAAACTGTCCAGTACCAGAAAACATTTCAAAATTAATGGGAACATTGTGTTGTTGATTTCTCATACTCTGTGCTGTACAGAAATCATGAAAATATATTTTCTACATCAAATAATCTTCTCTCTCTAATGCAGTTTTAGCCAGCATATACCAATCATAAGGACATAAAACTTCTTCAGCAATGGCTTCTATTAAGGTTTTTACAAATGGTGCCATTGGCCCACAGGTGGCAGCAGCTTGTTTCAAATCTTTGAGAGTTTTAAAGGAAAAAATGTGTTATGTCCTTGCATTGCTTGATGAGTCTGAGGGCCTAACTGCTCTGTTATAGGAAAAACATATCTCGATTCTAATGGAATGTCCTTGTCCATTGTCCACACCTTTTGAACCATAGCTTTTATAAGTGATGAAGGAGGCACAGTGGATGATAAACAGTTAACTTGCTTTCCTGAGGAAGAGAAGAGATTAAAAGTTGGAGGAGAGCAAGTGCTGGTGGGCATGGTTACAGTGAAATAGCCTGATTTAAGATGGATATAAGGAGGGATTTGCCTGATCTAAAAATGGATTCAAGGATATAACTTCTCTTCCTTTATTTCTCAGGGTTCAGTTTCCAACTTTTGCTTGACTGTTTCTTCTTTCAGTTTTAACTCTTGTAATTTAGGATCTGTGCCCACACTTGTCCCCTTTTCCAATTCCAAGCACAGCTTTAAAATGATCCAAATGGGAAATACACGCTCTGGAAAATCCTCCTTCCCATCTTCTTCTAAATGCTCATTCATCTGTTGACTGATGGTTTCCCAGGCCATCAAATCAATCATCCCTTCCCAAGGAAACCAAGGGGAACAGCGATCTACACACTGTAAAAATTCCTCCAGCTCCTTTTTAGGCACTGAAAAACCTCTAGCTTGAACTAATGCCTTAAGAACAGAAATACAATGATCCCGCTCATGAGATGCCACATTTCCCATGTCAGCCTGGCTTAAAGAAAAACTTATTAAATTCACCCACACTTAGCCTTTTTTCGTTATGAAGCTTCGATTTTCACTTAGTGGGGTGTCCACTCGGGCTCACTTGCGCTCCTTTCCGTGCCCCATGTTGGGCACCACTTCTTGTGACTGGCAAAACAACACAGGTCATGAAACAAAGCAACACAAAAAAATTAAAGGTTTAAGAGGAACGGGGGAGAGGGGCAGGCAGATGCTCTGTGTATGAAGCGAGAGCGACCCCTGATGTCTCTGTCCTGCTTTATTTATACACAAATACATGATTGCATCATTATTCTTGGTATTTCCTTAATACAATCAAGTATCCAATCAAGTATTTTCTACAATGCAATCAAGTATTATCTAAAAAGTTAAAAATTTTACTCTTTCCCATACCCGGAGGTCTTTTCCTAAACCCAAAAGTAATGGATGATTAGTTGGATTAATCTCTCTTACAGGAATAGTAAATAATCACTAAAATGCATCATTCTAAAACATAATATTATTATTAGGGTGCATGATTCTAGGGTATGAGATAATTACTAGGATACATTATTCTAAGGTATAATATGATTATTAAAGTATACTATTCTTAAGTAAGGAATGTTCCATCAAGATAGTCAACATTCTTTACTGGAACAATGTTTACCAGCCTATTTTGCTGGAACAGTGTTTTGCCCTAAGCACAGAGAGTTTGACCCAAGCAAGCATTCAACTGTAAGAGAGGCCTTGCCTTCTCTTAGCTGTTGTTAGAACATGTGCCTTGCAGTCATGTCCTTTTGGTAGTCTTTTTATTGGTCTCCAACAGAAGTGAAATGGAACAGAGTCAAATTTTTAAAAATTAGGTATACTGCTTTTAGTCAAAACCAGAACAAGAAAGATTACAGGTCAAAGCCCTTGTGGAAAATTAATCTCCCTCTTAGAAAATAAGGGTAGCATATGTGTTTCATAGCAGGCAAACCTCTTTGGCAGTAAGATTTTGAGCAGCATTGGAAACAGCAGTGCCGCATTTAAAGATGGTAGCCAACCCTGTTGCTTTGAATGTATGTCATTCTTCATAGTTCTGCCAATAATCTCTCCTGCATTGGACTCCTGAAGTAGCTTACTATGTTTCTTCCTAATCACCCATTCTAAGGCTTCAACTTGTAATTTTCCCCATTCTGGTTATTTATTAGGTCACTCAAATTGTAAATATTCATGACTGTCCAGGTTTTGGAGCTCTGATGGTACTTTGGTTAAAGCATTGGGCTGCTAACCAAAAGGTCAGCAGATAGAACCCACCAGCTGGTTTTTGGGAGAAAGATGAGGCATTTTGATTCCAGATAGATTTACGGCCTTGGAAAACCCTATGGGACATTTAGTTTTATTCTGTCCTAAAGGGTTGCTAGGAGCTCTGGTAGCGTAGTGCCTAAGGCACTTGACTGCTAACCAGAAGGCTGGCGGTTCAAACTCACCAGCCACTCCTCAGAAGGAAGATGGGGCAATCTGTTTCCATAGTGATACTACCTCGGCAACCCAAGGAGGGGTCGCTATGAGTCGGATCCGACTCGACGGCACATAACAACAACAACGAAGGGTTGCTATGAGTCGAAATTGACTCAATGGCAGTGGATTTGATTGGGGTTTTGGGATCC
This sequence comes from Orycteropus afer afer, assembly GCF_000298275.1. Lineage (NCBI taxonomy): Eukaryota > Metazoa > Chordata > Mammalia > Tubulidentata > Orycteropodidae > Orycteropus > Orycteropus afer. Next base: position 306,051 of record NW_006922414.1, read on the forward strand.
TGAGTTTGCTTCATCAGCCATGACAGAACCAGTTCAGAGCCCTGGTACGTAAGTATAAAGACATCATAAACAAATGTTTAATAGAATAGACTTCCCAGAGAAATACCCAGCATTCTTCATCCAGATCAAGCCTAAGCTCATAAACTTCTTGATGATCCTTTTATCTGACCATGACTTCCAAAGGGGAGACCATGATTTCTGTCTTTTCCACAGCACCTGTCTTAAGGCCAAAGACATCACAATCACTGCCAGGTCTCTGCAGACCAAATGGCCTGATGGATGGACGAGTAGCTTACCACAGGAACAAATGTCCTGAGTTTACAAGACAGTGCAACTAGAAAACAGTTAATGGTTAATTTATTGTATGGGACCCTAGTTTAGATAGGCTTCTCAGGCAAGGCCTCTCTGAGGAGGTGACGCCTATTCTGAGAGCTAAAGGATAATAAGAAGGAATACTGCGAGTAGGAGGGAAGGAAGAGCTTTCCAGATAGAGGGAACAGCATGTGCAGGGAGTTGGGTGTATTGGAAGAACTGAAAGATGTGCAATATGGTCATGGTGAGGAATTTGATTTTATTTTGAGTATGAGGAAATTTCTCACAAACTGCAGGTAGAAAAGTTATTTTTAAAGGTTGGTAGAAAGGAATAAAAATGAAACTAGAGAACAAATCTAGTAAGAAATGCCCTGAAAAGGCTGTGAAAATCCAAATTCACCTAAGCTATAATGTCTGTAGCTGTTAGAACAATCCACATAAATAATAAATCTGTGGTTTATGAACAGTCATGTTGAAAAGGCCAAAAGAAAATACTTAAAATTTGGAGTTCCTGTATCTCCCATGTTTCCTGTAAATTGCTAGCTAGGTATGTTGGGTTAAGTGCTATCAAGTCAGCTTGGACTCACAGTGACCCTGAAATAAAACAATCCAGTGCCATTCTCACAGTTGTTGCTATGTTTGAGCCCATTATTATAGTCACTGTGTCAACTTGTCTTGTTGAGGGTCTTCCTCTTTTTTTGCTGACCCACTGCTTCACCAAGCATAATGTTCTTTTCCAGAGATTAGTCCCTCTTGTAAAATGTCCATAGTAAGCAAGACAGTGTCACCATCCTCATTTCTAAGGCACATTTTTAGAATGCAGTATAACAGCTCTCCAAGCCAGATTTATTTATTCTTCTGGCAGTCCATGATATATTCAATATTCATTGCCAGTCCATGATATATTCAGTATTCATTGCCAATACCATAATTCAAGTGCATCATTTCTTCTTTATCAGTGTCTAGCTTTCACATGCATGTGAGGCAGCTGAAAATACCATGGCTTTGATGAGGTGAACGTTAGTCATCAAAGTTACATATTTGCTTTTCAAAATTTTAAGGAGGTCAGTTGCAGCAGATTTGCCCAATGCAATAGGTCGTTTGATCTCTTGACTGCTGCTTCCATGGGTAGTGATATAGAGGCTTGATTAGATTCTGATTTAATATTTTAGGCAAAAATACTTCATAAGTAGTACTTCATACTTCCTACTTTATAACAGTAGAAGGCTGGTTGCCCTACTTTTTTTGTTGTTTAAGTTTTTTATTTGATTGGGGTGAAATTTTACAAAGCAGATTTGTTTTGCCTTCAACAGTTCATACAAGTTTTGTAACACTTATTACAATCCCTCAGAAGGAAGATTGGGCAATCTACTTCTGTAGTGATAGTGCCTCAGAAACCAAAGGAGAGATGGCTATGAGTTGGATACAACTTAATGGCAGTGCTTTTTTTTTTTTTTTTTTAAAAAAAACAATCCCTGCAGTGTGACAGCTCTTCTCCCACTTCTTCCCTGTGGTTACCCTTTCCTTGTGTCCTTCTTGTTTATGCATTCCTGCCTCCCTACCTTTCTCCCTGTACAAATGCTGCCTTTTGTATCTCTCATGGTTGATTGTTCTAAGGAATGTGTCTTCCTGGTGTAGTTCAGTTTACAGGCCTGTTGTTTGACTGAAAGTTAAGCCACAGGAGTGAGTTCAGTTCCTGACCTGAAGGGTGATTTGGGGCCATAGTCTCAGTGGTCTTACCAATCTGTATCCGACCAGTAAACCTGTTTTTTTTTTTTTTTTTTTAAGTTTTTTAATTTTGTTCCACATTT
>NW_006922414.1:309043-310678 GCF_000298275.1 Orycteropus afer afer
GTGCACCTTAGTCCTCAAGGAGACATCCTTGCTCCTCAGCACTTGAAACAGTTCCTTTGCGGTTGACTTTCCCAATGCTACACATCATCTAATGTCCTGACCTTTTGGGAGTGGGACCGTGGAAATAAGGTTTATGGAATCCTAACGTGGGGATTAGTCAATGCTTCATTCAGTAGGCTTACATTGAGCCCTCTTAGAGGCAGAAGGAGGGATCTCACTACCATTAAGAAAGAGTAGCCAGCAGTAGAGTATGTCCTCAGACTAGAGATCCCTGCACTGAGGAGGTGGCAGAGAGATGGGGGTAGCAGAACCAAGAGAACACAAGAGAGAGTGGTGGGACTAGTTGGCTCACAGAGCAAGAAAGCTGAGTGCCTTTGGGCAGGACTTCCTGGTGGAGTAGGGTACACTTAGGTGCACCTATCAGCAGAGCTAAAAGAGCTTTGTAACACTTGCCTGAGCAGGGCAGAGGACAGGCCAAGAGGCAAAGGGGCAAAGAGGTGCATGCTTGAGGGCATGGCTGAGGGGAGGCTGTCCTGATCAAAGAATTGTATTCTGAGGGTTCCTGAAAATTATAACCTTTTACTTCCATAATAAACCCGAAACTGGTGAGTATCATCTTTGTGGCCATTACAGTGAATTATTGAACCTAGCAGAGAAGTAGAGTACAGTGGGAGGGACACTTGGTGTCACAACAGGTAAAAAGGCTGGAAGGTGGTGGCATATCTGGCCTCATAGGAATGAGCCTTGGACTGCATGAGCAGTCCAAGACTTGGACTGTGGCCGCAAGTAACCCTTGGGAATTAAACTCACTTCCATGGCTTAACTTTCAGCCAAACAACAGACAGGCCTGTAAGCTGAACAACTACACCAGGAAGATGCAATCCTTAGAACAATCAGCCATGAGAGATAAGAAAGGCAGCATTTGCATAGGGAGAAAGGTAGGGAGGCAGGAGTGCATAGGCAAGAGGAACACAGGGAAAGGGTAAACAGGGAGGAAGTGTGAGGAGAGCTATCACACTGCAGGGATTGTAATAAAATCCAAAATCAAAACAAAATGTATATGAACCATTGAAGATAAAATGAATCTGATTTGTATCCTATCAAGGGATTCTCCCTTCCCCTTTTGAAGTTAGAGGTTGGAAGACCTTCATGCAGGACCCCGGTTGCTATTCATCAAAGTACGATGTAGAACAATATTTTTGTGTACTGTGTTGTGCCAATTGAGCTTGATGTCCCCCATGACCATGGCTCTGAGCCTGCAGGCCCGTTGACTCACTCCAGCAAGGTGCTCAGTTGTGGCTAAGAAATTATCCTAACTTTGCCCCCTGTTAGCTTTATACTGCATATGGACATTTTTATAGCACATAAAAATATGTACATAGGAATATTGTCTCCCAAACCTATGTGGAAAACCAAACTCATTTCCATCAAGTCAATTCCGACTCATAGCATCCCCCGTAGGGTTTCCAAGTCTGTAAATCTTTATGGAAGCAGACCGCCTCATCTTCTGTGGAGCAGCTGGTGGGTTCAAAACACTGACCTTTTGATTAGCAGTCAGATGCCTTAACTGCTGTACCACCAGAGCTCCTAACCTATGTGTGGTTGTGCATATATTCCCATTTGCCTACCCATACC
>NW_006922414.1:314881-318951 GCF_000298275.1 Orycteropus afer afer
CTGGCGCGGGATCGGGCAGTGTTTCGTTCTGCTGTGCATGGGGTCGCTATGAGTCGGAAACGACTCGACGGCACTTAACAACAACAACAACAACCTGATCTTCTTTTCTGTCTATGTATGCATCTACCCGCAGATTAGTGTTTCCTATTACTGATAATGCAATGTTGCGTATACTGTAGTATTTATCTTAATTGTTCACACGTTTTGTGCACTTTTCTCTGTCTGCCTTTTCCTTAGTGATACTGTACTGGTCACACGCTTTTGTTACATTGCTTTTCCCTTCACCTATATCAGCACGTCTCTTAAATTCATTAATATTCCCTCCTCTTCCATCCCTGGTAACTAACAAGGAAAATTTCCTTCTCTGTGTGAACCTTCCCTTGACTTTTTATAATAACGCAGTCATGCAATATTTGTCCTTCTGTAATTAATTTATTTAGCTCAGCATAATGCTCTCCAAGTTCATCTGTGTTAAGAGGTGGTTTATTTTTTTATGTTGCATAGTATTCCATTTTGTGTATGTTTCATAGTTTGGTTATCCATTCATCTCTTGATGGCTATGTAGGTTGTTGTTTCCAGCTCTTTGCTATTGTGAATAATACTGCCATGTGAACATACCTATTCATGTCTGAGCTCTCACTTCTTTAGGATACATTCCTAGTAGTGAGATTGCAGTATCAAATGGTATTTCTGTTTCCAACTTTTTAAGGAAGTGTCATACTGTTTTCTTCAGTGGTTATATCATTTTACAGTCCCACCAACAGTATATGAGAGTTCCAATCTCTCCACACCCTCACCAGCATTTGTTGTTTTTTGTCTTGTTGAACTTTGTTGTTATTGGTGGGGTAAGATGATATCTCATTGCTTTGATTTGGATCCCTCTAATGGTTAATGATCTTGAACATTTCTTCATGTGTTTGTTGGCTGCCTGAATGGCTTCTTTGTGAAGCCAAACAAAAATGTTCATATCCTTTGCCCATTTTTTATTTGGATTGTTTGTCTCTTTGTTTTTGAGGTATTGAAGTTTTCTATAAATTTTAGAGATAAGACCCTGCTCAAATAGTTTCTTTTAGAAGAATCAGTACAAGGCTGGTCCCTATGAGATGGAGATTAAAGATGTTTCAGATGTCCAACTTTTCCAAGTTGCTGTACCACTCCATCATCTCTGACATCAACACGTTCTCTTCCCATCAGCGCTCTCCTTCCTATTTTAGAGTTCTGTATTCACTATAATGCCTCACAGAACTCATAAAGTATAAGGAAATGGCTCACATAGTGGTGGATAGTAGGAGGCTGGCAAGTCCCAAGTCCGTGGGTAGGTCTAGAGGAGTCTCCTCACTCATATGGTTGCAGGGGCTGACAAACCCAAATTGGCAGTTGAGATGACTGGTTGCTGTCTCAAGTGCAAGGATGGGATGATGTTGAACCAAATGCAGGACTGCAGCAAGAGAGCAAACTTTCTCGGAACATTCACATATATACTCTCAAGGAAACTAAGGGTTGTGACCTGAGTCACACCCTCCAGGAAGGAGGGACTCAAGACACATCCCACCCTAAATGGGCATGTTGTTTTTGTTATGTGACGTCGAGTCGGCCCCGACTCATAGTGAACCTTCTTGGGTTTCTGAGGCATTATCACTACGGAAGTAGATTGTCCAACCTTCCTTCCAAGGAGTGGCTCGTGGCTTTGAATCACCAGCCTTCTGGTTAGCAGTCAAGTGCTTTAGGCACTACACTACCAGAGCTCCCAAACGGGCATAGAGACTAGGATTTATAGTACACACAAAGTGGAGGACTGTGGCTAGAAGCGCTATAGTAAGCAATTCACTGCACTACAGACCCTTGTCAGTTATGTTGTTGCCATATATTTTTTCCTCAATCTGTGGGTTCTCTTTTTACTCTTTTGGAAAAGTCTTTTTATGTACATAAGAATTTATGTCCTCTAGTTTCTCTCTGAGAGCTCTGGTTGCGTAGTGCCTAAGGCATTTGACTGCTAACCAGAAGGCTGGTGGTTCGAACCCACCAGCCACTCATTTTAAGGAAGATTGGACAATCTACTTCCATAGTGATAGTACCTTGGAAACCCAAGGAGGGGTTGCTGTGAGTCAGATCTGAATCAACGGCAGTGAGTTTTGAGTTTAGTTTCTCTCTTTTGTTTGTGAGTTTAGGGTTATGTTTGACAGTCTATTAATGCCACAAATTAGGGCCCCTAAATTTGCCCCTATTTTATTTTTGATGAACTTTATAGTTTTTGGTTTTACATTTAGGTCTTTAATCCATCTTGAGTTAGTTTTTGTGTATGGTTTGAGGTATGGATCTTGTTTCATTTTTATGAAAATTGATACCCAGTTCTGCCAGCATGATTTGTTAAAAGAGACTACCTCTTCCCCATTTAATGGGTTTTGGCCCTTTGTCATAGATCAGCTAGCTGTGCATAGGTGGATGGATCTATTTCTGGGACTCTAACTTCTATTCCACTAGTCTGTATGTCTGTTATTGTACCACTGCCAGGCTGTTTTGACTACTGTGATTGTAGTGGGTTTTGAGATTGAGGAGTGGGAGACCTGCTTTCTTCTTCTTCAGTAGTGCTTTGCTAATCCAAGCTCTCTTTCCTTTCCATATAAAATCGGTGATTGGCTTTTCCGTGTCCTTAAAGATTGTTGATGGAATTTGGATTTTGGTTGCCCCTCTTTTACAGATGTTAGGATTCACCAGAGAGTTCAGGTGATACCAAATCTGATTCCTTCATTAACGCTTCCCTGCCAAATTGCCAATTGTTTTAACAATGATTGGTAATCATTGACTGATTGCCTATTTCATTAGGATTGCAAAATGGTGGTTATCTAACATTTTTCTGTATTTATTAGTTGGTATTTTTAAAAATTATTTATCTATTTATTTATTGTGATTTGGGTGAAAATTTATAGAGCAAATTCACTTTCCATACAACAGTTCACAACTACTTTCTCTCATGACATTGACTACAATTTACCCCAATGCAACAGCTCCCCTCCCACTTCCTCCCGATAGTTACCTCTTCCCTGTGTCCATCCCTCCATGCACTCCTGCCCCCTGAGCTGTCTCCCTGTGCATAAATAGCCTTTCTTTCTTCCATGATTGATCTCTCCAAGGAGTGTATCTACCTCCGGTAGAGCTGACAAGGGACAAGGTTGTAATCACTTCTTGGTCACAGCCAGGTACCCAGAGTGACTGAGTAGGTGAACTGGTGAGCTTGGGACCATAGTCACAGGGGACTTTAAGCTCAATTGGCATAACATACTACACAAAACATTGTTCCACCTCCTACTTTGGTGAGTAGTGACTGGGATCTTAAAAGCTTGCAAGCAGCCATCTAGATGCAGCGATGGCTCTTTCCTCATCCAGAGCAAAGAAGAATGAAGAAAACCAAAGATTCATGGAAAGAATTAGTCCTAGCAACTAGTGGGAATTCTTACAGATCATACAAATACACTTACAGGACCATTGTCTGCCAGCCCTGTACATGGTCTTGGGTACATGCCTCGCTTTATAGACATACCTAGTAGTTCAGCCTGCCAACCCATCTGTCTACCCGTGCACCCATGTTTGTCTTCACTGACAACACAGTACTGTATGTGCCGAAGGGTTCATCTTTGTTGTCTGTACCTTCCATGTACCTCACTATGTCTTCCTCTTCCTGAATGCCACCATGTTGATCACTCACATTTGGTACATTGCCCTTCTCTTCACCCAAATCAATACTTAATCTCTACGTATCTAACAGTGTTCCCTACCCTAACTTCCCACCCCTGGTAACCAACAAAGAAAATTTCCTTCCATATCTAAACCTTACGTTGACTTTTATAATAAAGGACTAATACAATATTTGTCCTTCTGTGATTGACTTATTTCACTCAGCATAATGTCCTCCAAGTTCATCCACATTATGTAGTTTTGCAGATTCTACATTATTCTTTAGGTTGCATAGTATTCCATTGTGTGTATGTACCATAACTTGGTTATCCATTCCTCAGTTGATGGACACCTAGGTTGTTTCCATCTTTTGGCTATTGTAAATAGTGCTGCGATGA
>NW_006922414.1:321326-322238 GCF_000298275.1 Orycteropus afer afer
CCAACCTTCCTTCCGAGGAGTGGCTGATGGGTTTGAACCGCCAGCCGTCTGGTTAGCAGGCAAGTGTCTTAGCCACTATGCTACCAGAGCTGGTTGTTGTTGTTGTTGTTGTTATGTGCCGTCGAGTCGGCCTTGACTCATAGCGACCCCTCCTTGGGTTTCCGAGGCAGTATCACTACGGAAGTAGGATTGCCCAACCTTCCTTCCGAGGGTAGGTATTGTAAATGGTATTGATGTTTAAGAGTGTTCAAGAGATAAAATAAATATTTTCAAGAAAAGTGAAACTAGGATGATTTTTCTTTTCATTATTATATAATTTAGTTAGAAGCTGTTTATTAGTTCTTGGAATCTTAGTTTTTGTATTTGTATTGAATTATTTTAAGTACTGGAAATAACCTTTTTCTTCTTTGGAGCAATTGGCCAGTATTTACCATGGCAGGCAAACCATTGCCCTCCTCCCCACCACCACCTCTTTGTTATTATTGTTTATATTCTTTGTTTTCATAAGTGTTTTTTGCTGCTTTGATTGCCTTTGCTTGTTTAATTGCCTTTACCTGAAATGCCATCTCCTTAATCCCAACTGCACTTTTTAAAACCTAATCTAAATGTTAATCTCCTCCTGGAAGCAGAAGTGGCTATCAGTTCACTGCCACTGCTGGGTAAAAAAGTTGTCTCTTTCTTTGAATTCCTAAATACTTTATCTTTTCTTCTGTTATGTTTATTTACATTTGAATAAGGAGATGAGGGAATACCAATACATAGCAGATACCAATACTTAAGCCTAGGTTTATCTAAAGATTCAAGATACAAAGGCTGCCTTTATTCCCCGATTGTTATTGTTAGGTGCCCTATGTAACATAAGGAGCCCTGGTAGCATAGTGCCTAAGGCATTTGACTGCTAACCAGAAGGCT
>NW_006922414.1:324578-325052 GCF_000298275.1 Orycteropus afer afer
TTCATTATAGTAATTGGCTTTGTCTACTCAAGCTGCTCTTTGAAATCTTCTGTTCAGCTCTTTTATCTTGTCATTTCTTCCACTTGCTTTAGCTACTCTCCGTTCAAGGGCACGTTTCAGAGTCTCTTCTGTCATCCGTTTTGGTCTTCTCTTCTTTTCTCATCTTTTTAGTGACCTCTTACTTTCTTCATGGATGATGTTCCTGATGTCTTTGCACAATTCTTGTGGTTTTCAGCCATTGGTGTTCAATGCATCAAATCGATTCTTTAGATGGTCTCTAAATTCAGGAGGGATGTATTCAAGATAACATTTTGACTCCTGTGGACTTGTTTTAATTGTCTTCAACTTCAAGTTGAACTTGTATATGAGCAGTTGATGATCTGTTCCACGGTCAGCTCCTGGCCTGGTTTTGGCTAAAGATACTGAGTTTTTCCATTGCCTCTTGCCACAGATGTAGTCAATCTGATTCCTGTG
>NW_006922414.1:325736-328468 GCF_000298275.1 Orycteropus afer afer
GTCAGCAAATGGAGGTCTCGAAAGCTTTACCTTATCCATATGAGTAAGGCTGGTTTTGCTCTGATGATGCAGCTCTTTCCCAGTCCTATTTTGAGAACCTTCTAACCTAAGTGATTCATCCTCCTCCTCTGTATTAGACAGTGTTTCCGGACTATTCATAAAGTTGTGCAGTAATATATCAGACAGTGTTCCTCTGCTATTCATAAGGTTTTCCCTGGCCAATTCTTTGAGAAGTGGGTGGCCTCTTCCTTCTTCCTACTCTGTCTCAGTCTGCAAGCCGGGCTGATACCTGTCAGAAACCCAAGGAGGGGTCGCTATGCATCAGGTCTGACTTCATGGCACATAACAACAACAACAAGAATAGATAGTTTTTTCCAACACTCCAGGTGATTCTAATATGTAGTCAAGGATGAGAACCTTTACCGTAGACCATCATTTTGAAACTGGTGGAAGTCCTTTCTGAGACCTACAGTACTTGACAGTGGGCTGATGGATACTTAATTTCTTATGTGTAGAAAGCCATCTAATATGAATCTGCTAAGATAAAGTAGGTTCTGTCATCTCCATTGCAGTTTTATTTTGAGAAGGAAAAGACCATCCTTGAACATATGTTTTTCCAAACTTGTTTAATAACTTTAAAAAATTTGTTTTTATTAAATATCAAAACAGTACATACTAGTTAAATCCAATAATGCCAAAATGTTTAAATAAACAGTATTTACCTGAGTCCCCACCAGAGTTCTACTTGTTCCTTAAAGTGAATAATTTTGAACTCTTAGCTTTTTGGTAATTATTTTTGTATCTCTAAATACAATTTATTTCTAGATTTGCCTATTTAGATGTAATTTATTGACGTTTTACAACAGTAAGTGAAGATTTAGCCCTTCAGCCACCCACTCACCTACCTACTACCTCTTCTCCTAATCTTATCTAGAACATCATTGTTTTTGGTCATATGAATAATCACTGTTTATATTAGGATTTCATAATACAGAAGTTTCTTATATAGCTTTTTGCTTTGCAATGTCTTATTTATAATACTCATTGTTAGTTTTAAAAAGTTTCATTCTATCCATTTTCCTCGCAGCTTTTGGTTCTTTGTACTAGATTTGATGGATTCTTCTTTGGACTGGTTGTACAGCTGTTGTCATGAATTTTTTTTAATGCATTTTATTGAAATATAATTTATGTACAGTGAAATACACAAAACTAAAATGACATGGGTCAATGCATTTTTTTTTTTTTCAGTGTTCCTTTCCCTTCCCTCTCACCCCTGGCAACCAACAAGGAAAATTTTCCTCCTTGTATAAACCCTTCCTTAACCCTCCACAACAATGAGCTAATACTATATTTGTCCTTCTGTGATTGACTTGTTTCACTCAGTATAATGTCCTCCAAGTTCATCCATATTATGTGGTGTTTTGCAGACTCTACATTATTCTTGGTAGCGTGCATAGCATTCCATTGTATGTATGTACCGTAGTTTGGTCATCCACTCTTCCGCTGATGGGCACATACATTGTTTCCATCTTTTTGCTATTGTAAATAGTGCTGTGATGAACATGGGTGTGCATATATCTGTTCCTGTCCTGACTCTCACCTCTCTAGGATATATACTGCATAATGGGATTGCTAGGTCAAATGGTATCTCCAATCCAGCTTTCTAAGGAATCGCCATACTGCTTTCCACAGTATCCCTTCACAGTCCCACCAGCAGTGAATGAGAGTCCCAATCTCTCCACATCCCTGTCAGCATTTATTATTTTCTGTCTTGTTGAGTCTTGGTGTGGTGGTTTTGTTTGTGTGTCAACTTGGCAAGGCCTGGTTGAGTGGCTGGGCAGCTGGATATAGTATTACCCATGATGAGACTGGTAATCAACTCCATGGTGGAATCTACTGGGAGCAGCTGAGTAGCTGCCTTTGGGTATGTGATCTGTTTCCTGTATATAAAGAGAAGCTTTGAGAATGGTCTTTAGTCTATGGCACGCTTGGACCCTGCATATAGCCGTGTTGTTGCTCAGCAGCCTGCTGTGCTCTGCTGACCTTGGGACTTAACAGTGGATTTAAGTCAATGGCCTGCCATGTGGTAACATGGGAACTGCCTTTTTACTTGTCAACCTTGGGGTTTCTCAGCCTCAGCAGCCAGCAGCTGTCTGAGTGAAGAAAAGACTCTAGCTCTAGTGAGCTGGGAGGAGGAGGCAGAGCTGGTCCCCAAGGTTGACGGGCTTTTACTCAGCCCCTAGAGCCTGGCACTGTGAACTTGGACTTAAAGCCTCCAAATTGTAAGAATAAACTCCTGTTTGTTAAGGCCATCCCATTCGTGGTATATTCTTGTCAAAGCAGCACTAGGTAATCAGAACACTTGCCATCAGTGCTGGGGTGAGATGGTATCTCATTGTTGTTTTGATTTGTGTCTCTCTGATGGCCAATGATCATGAGCGTCTCTTCATGTATTAGCTGGCCACCTGAATATCCTCCTTGGTGAAGTGTCTATTCATACCTTCTGCCCATTTTTCAATTGGATTGTTAATTCCTTTGCGGTTGAGGCGTTGGAGTTTTCTATAAATCTTCGAGATACGTCTCTGGCCAGGTATGTAATTATCGGCAAAAATGAATTTGTTGTCGTCATTTTTGTCCTGTGCTTTTTTGTGGTGTCAATTTCTTTGTTCCATATAATTTTCTATGCTGAGCTCATTTTGTTTATGAATCGTGTTATCACTTCCTTCATTGCT
>NW_006922414.1:329378-330708 GCF_000298275.1 Orycteropus afer afer
GTTGGACTTCCTGAATGGATATATTCTCATCTTTCATCATGTCAGGGAAGTTCTCTTCCAACAAATCTTGGACAATTTTCTCAATGGTTTTAGTTTTCTCTTCCTGTTCTGGAGTTCCAATTACATGTAGGTTATTCCTTTTGATGGTATCCCACACAAACCTTAGGCTTTCTTCATTTTGTTTTGATCTTTTTTTGATTGATTCCTTTCCAAAGAAATATTGAGGTATTTGTCTTCAGTCTCATAATTCTGTCTTCCATTGCATCAATTCTACTCCTTTGCCCTTTCAATGTTTTATCTATTTTGGAAAATTTAGTGTTAATCTTTTGGATTTCTATCTGTAGATTTTGAATCATTTCTAATTTTTCATTTATTTTGTTATTTTGTTCTTGTATTTTCTTCCACAATTCTTCCAGGGTTTTGTCTGTGTTTTCCCTTGCAGGTCTCTCAATCCTTTGAAGATACCTGAATATAATTCTTTTGAATTCCTTATCAGGGAGTTCCAGTGCTGCTTCTTCCTCAGGGATGTGTTCTGGGTCTGTATCCTGCTTCCTTGTTTCTACCACTTTATCTTGCTTCTTTGTGTGGACAGTGATGGTCTCTTGTCTCTGAGACATCGTGGCATTGTTGTGTTTAGATCTCTGTTAACTGTTTGTGAAGAGCAAACAAGGGTGAATCAGGCTTTTCTTGGTGGTTGTTTATCATTGGCCCGTTGGTGGAGAAGAAAGTGGTGGCTCTCACTCAGTAAATGAAGTTGCAGGAGGTGTGGGTATAGTTGTATCGTATGGAGACTGTTGATGTCTTCCACTCAGGTTGCCAAAATAACAATTGAATAACCATCAAGAAAGTAAAAGCAAATGGACAAAACACACACTGTGTAATCACACAGGAACAGTAACCAAAAAAGAAAAAAAAGGTGGGGGGAAAAAAAGGCAACGCAATATCGTGGGAGAGGTCAATAAGATAAAAAAGGCAGAGAAGGAGAATAATGAAGAAAAAAATGGGAGAAATGCAAAAAGAAAAACAAGGAACGGGGTTAACCACGAGAAAGAAAAAAAATTGCAACCAGGAACAGGAAAGAGAAGAAAAGCTGAAAACTGGAACCTGGGAGGGGAGGAATAAACAATACTAGTGAAAAGGACAAAAGTAATAATAATAATAGTAGTTTTAAAAGAGACAAAATCGGCTCAACTCCTCTGCCCCTGCGTGGGATATGAGTCGGGCCCCAGTGCGCTGGTACCTCGAGTAAACTCCTCCTGCTTTTGCATCAAGAGACGTCTTTCGTGAGTGATTTTGGGTGGCGTTATCCCTTGGGTTGGGGGAGCCCTGG
>NW_006922414.1:332590-335393 GCF_000298275.1 Orycteropus afer afer
GGTTTTGCCTTTAAATACTGTGTAACTTTGTTGCTGGCTGCTCAACTCCTCTGCCCCTGCGTGGGATATGAGTCGGGCCCCAGCGCGCTGGTACCTCGAATAAACTCCTCCTGCTTTTGCATCAAAAAAAAAAAAAAAAAGAGAGAGACAAAATCAAATAAACTAAAAAACAGAAAAGAGAAAAAAAATCGGGGCAGGGCACCCAGGCTCCATCCAAGCACACAGACTGGGATGGAGTTCCCCCTGGCTGAGAAGATGGGTGGGAGTGAGGGATGGCCGCATCTCCCTTCACCAAGCGGGTGTGGGGTATAAGAGTAACAAGATGATTGTCACACCTTTCCAGTTGTCCACATCTGGAATGTCCTTGTGGTTCCTGGCCGGTGGATCCTGTTCTTAAGTCCTTGGAATCTGGGGGAATGCTGTCGGTTTAAATATCCAAAAATTGTCAGACTGCTTATAAATGTTCAAAATGGCTGTGCCTTCCAGAGACGCAAAAATCCACAGCTCAGCCCACCCTTCTCCTCACCTTCTCTGCTTGTTCCCCAGCCACGGTGCACAGTCCACGCGGTCCCTGGCTGGCAGGGTGATTTTTCGGTTAATTCTTAGGTCCTACCACCACTCGGCAATATCCAAGCTGTCTGTGCTGTCAGGATTGCTGCCAGACTGCAGCTCCATATGTCTCCTTTTTTGGTATTTTCATGCAAATTCTTCTGCTAGTTGGAGTTTAGTCCACTTCTATATCCTTCCCTTCAATGCTCAGGGGTCCAGGATTATCTTCTGTATCTGTGTTAATTGGTTCTTCTTTTCTTTGTTGAAGAGGGTCTGTGCAGTCTTTCTGCCTATTCTGCCATCTTACCAGAACTCCTATTAGTTGGTATTTTTTGATAAAAAAAAATTTCCCAAGTGAAGACTTGTAAAAAACAGTCTAAATATGAAAAATAAGGTAAATGCTTGATTTTTTTTTTTCTCTTCTTTATTTAGCAGTTTTCAGAGCAATAGCTTGATGCCATAACACCTCCAAAGATGACTAATGAATTTTTCTTAATACCATTTAGTACTCATTCATTTTTGTATATTTAATGAATTATACTCCATGGCAGTTTTTATTCTTTTTGTTGCTTAAATTGTCTTATTGTTGGCCACAAAGAATCTTCAGGTTGACTCCTGGATCCTTTTTTTTATTTTTTAAGATTATTGTGGTAAAATATATATAACATAAAATTTGCCATTTTAACCAATTTTTTAAGAACATTTTTAATTAACATTTTGTTATGTTTTTGTAAAAGTTTTACAAAGCAAATTTGGTTCTCATTTGATAATTTCTGTCAACGTTAATGTTTTTCACAATGCGTCCACAGTCTCTTTAATTGTGTTCTGTTTCCCATTTTAACCAATTTTTAACTGTATACTTCAGTGACATTAATTTCATTCATAGTGTTGCATATAATCACTACCTCCTGGGTCCTTTGGCATAAGCCTGGAAGTCTTGGATAAGTTCCCTGCTTTGTGGCATTATAAGAAGCCTGGGGTTGAGGTAACTATGGGGAGGAAGTGGGAGGGGAGCTGTTGCATTGTAAATTTTGGTCAATGACATGAGACAAAGTATATGTGAACTGCTGTATGAAAAGTGAATTTACTCTGTAAATCTTCACCCAAAGAAGCAGCCTGGGGTTATCTTACTCATTTCTGACCTCAGATCTAGAATCAACCATTTCTTTAAGGAGCTCTTACTCTTTTTGGTGGTAAATGGTATTAGGGACATTTATTGTAACTTGCTTGTGCATTATTGTAGATCTTTTCAATTAGAGCTAGAAAATACTTTTAAAAAATTTAAATTGTGATTGGGGTGAAAGTTTGCAGAGCAAATTCATTTTCCATACACATTTCATATGTGTTTTGTTTCATGACGTTGACTGCAGTTCCCCACAGTGTAACAGCTCTCTTTGCACTTCCTCGCTATAGTTACTTCTTCCCTGTTTTCTTCCCTCCCATGCATTCTCACCCCTGAGCTATCTCCCTGTGCAAACACTGCCCTTCTGTTCTCCCAGGATTGATGGCTGTAAGGAGTGTATCTACCTAATGTAAATGCTCACCCCATATGCCTGTCTGTTGTTTGGCTGGAAACCACAGGAGCGAGTTCAGTTCCAGACCTGAACAGTAACTCAGGGCCAGTCTCGGGTCTCACCAGGAAGAGCTAGGAAATACTTTTTGGAAAGGAAAGCATAAGTCATAATTTCATAGTATTTCCAATCAAAGGGTTAAAGGATTTTTATTTCTTTGATTTTGTATTTGTAATCTCTTCTCCCATGGCGACAACCTTGGTTTCTAATGACATTAGCATAATTGCTTGTTTGGCTTACATTATATAATAGTTCAAAATAGATTTTACCAATCATTCAGTATTGCCAATAATAAGATCATTGAATGAACTTTAAGATTTCCTTACTCTTTTTTTCCCACTTGGGATTTATCTGTAACACAAGAGGGGTACAGTCAAGCACTGTTTTAGAGTCACTTGAAATAATCCTCTTAGTGATCAGGCTGCAATTTGATAAGTAGTTTAGGTTCATTCACCTGTTTTTTATTTTCAGAATTTTTTTTCTTTTTAAATTAAATTTGTATGATTCTAAAAACAAAACTCTGGGAGCTCTGGTAGCGTAGTGCCTAAGGCACTTGACTGCTAACCAGAAGGCTGGTGGGTGGTTCCAACCCACCAGCCACTCCTCGGAAGGAAGATGGGGCAATCTACTTCCGTAGTGATACTGCCTCGGAAACCCAAGGAGGGGTCACTATGAGTCAGGTC
>NW_006922414.1:336323-343178 GCF_000298275.1 Orycteropus afer afer
ATCATTTCCTAGAATAAACTCAATGAAACTTGAAAATTAGAAGGGAAGCTCTATTGATCTTTTTATTTTTTTTTTTTTTTTTTTTTTTTAGGTATTGGTATTTAGAAAGGGTGGAGGTTTTAGTGCATGTGCCTGTTTATCAAGGCCGTGATCTTGAAATGAAGCTTCTTTTTGCTATGCTATTGTTGATAACAGGACTGTTGGCTTAAAGATGGAAATAGATTAAAATTGTTCTCTGTATTCATAAATCATAGCTATCAAGCTTTAGTGAAGTGGGACATTTTAATTAATTTATTAATTCAAGGATTAAATTTCTCATTGCATCTACTTTTTCCATTTAAATAGTTGTTAAACTTCACTGATCTGTGTGATACCTCCTAGATAGATAGATTTCTACTCTGTTTAGGAATTGGGGGATTTTACAAGACCTTTTTTTTTTTGCCAGTAAGTTCATACAGTTAAGTAGAGATAACAGGTCATGCTTGCTTTTGCTCCTTTTGGGAGAGATAATTTTATCACCAAACTCTTATTTAGTTCTTAAAATGTACCAGACACTATTCTAAGTGCTTTGTATATATAAACTCACTTAACTCAATAACAGTAGTTACTGTTATTATTCCTATTTTACAGATGATGACACTGAGGCGCAGAGAGGTTAAAGAACTTGTCCAAGGTTACATAACTGGTAAGTGGCAGAGCCAGGATCTAACCCAGTCGGTTGGGCCCTCAAGATCACTCTCTTACATATTGCATTATTCTGCCTCTCTAAAGGGAAGTACTTGAGATTTTCTCAGGATGGCCACTTTGCAAATCTTATCAATTATGGGTAAATGAAAATTCTTTAATACTTAAACTTTGTGTAGTTTCAAGCATGTCTCTGTTATTGTTTGAAATAGAAATTGCTGATGGCTTTGATTATAGAAAGGAGTTTTTTAAATGATGTAATCAGGTCTGAGTTCAATTTTAATCCATTGGGAACTTTTGTAAACTATTGTGGTGTTGAAAGATGTCACTTATTAACTAAAATGTCCTTTTCTGTTATGTGTTTGAGAGTCTTAGGCAGTATTAAAACTTACGAATATATTGCCTAAATCTTACATGTCTTGACTATAGCTAACTTTTGAATTCTTTCACACTACATATTCATTTCCATGTAAGATGAATAGTGGATTCTTAAATGGGGAATATTTACCAGTGAAAATTCTTTTTAAGGAAATACAGGAGAGAAATGTCCTTAAATGGACTTGAACATATTTTTAGCCCTTCAGGCAGATAAATATGGAGGGGAAAGCATTTGCAAAACACTAAGACAAATGTTGGAAAGAATGTTGTTATACAAATTTTATATATATATATAATAAGAGGGATAAATTCCGGTACATGTGTGATTTAAAATTTTTTCTTACCAAAGTATTCAAGCATGTGTAACAGAGTGTGATGGATTGCTATGTACTCATACCTGGCTTCCAATAGTATTTTGCCAGGAGATACTATGATCACTATTATGAAGATGACTTCTTAAATAGGTATCACCACTTCACTGCATATATATATTTTTAAATTTTGTTGTTGTTGAGAATATACACAGCAGAACATAGACCAACTCAACTATTTGTACATGTGCAATTCAGTGACCTTGATTACATTGTTTGATTTGTGCATTCATTCTCAACCTCCTTTTCTGCATTGTTCCTCTGCCATTAGCATAAACTCACAGCCCCCTAGGTTAGATAGGTTTGTTTCTATCTAATGTTTGGAGTTGCTGTTATCGTTTGTATCCCATATAGATAGTTCTTAAAAGAGCATAATGCACTTCATATTGTTCTTGATGAAATGTCATTTGAAAACTGTAGTACTTGAGGGGTTAAATCATAATATTTCCTTGAATTCAGTGCTGTTTGGTTTTGATGACAACAGAGATCAGCACCAAATCTCTTGAGACTAAGTAAAAAACAATTTTCATCTTTTTAAGATGTTCTCTTTGCCTAGAGAAGAACCCCAGACTCCACTGTGGGAGTTAAGTGTTCCTGTTAGGAGCAAATACAACACGAACAGGACTTTCTTTGAATTGTCCAATCAGCCTCTTTGTTCTCAGGAGTAAAGCCATTACTCATATGGTGTGGGGTGAGGTGTTCCCTTTCAAGATTCTTTTGTATATGTGGTAAGTTTATGTGTAAGAAAGTATTTGCCAGTTGAGCATTTTTTACATGTGCAATTCCGTGACATTAATTAAATTCATTATGTTGTTCAACCACCAGCACCATCCATTCCAAATTTTTCCATCACCCTTAACAGAAGTTCAGTGTCTCCTGAGCGATTAGTCTCCCTCTTCCCCTCCCTCTTACCCTTGGTAATCACTAATAAACCTTGTTCTTCATAGGATTGCTGTGGTGAAATGAGTTCTTTCACGTGGCCTTTTGCCTTGCTTCTTTGGAAAAACAGCTTGAGAGATTTTCCCCCGAAGCCCTGAGGAGAGTTACCTGTGCCCTAGTTTTCTACCCTGGAGGGTTTGTTATGTTTCCTGGGTGAGCTGTAAACAACTTGGTTTGGTAACCTTTTGTCTGGCCCTGGGCTGCAGCCTGCCCTGTAATTGGTATGCGTCTTGCAGGAACTGGTTAATATACTCATGCAAATGTAGTTAATATAGACTATGCAGGTGAGCTGATCATAGCCTACTCTACAAATGAAGTGTCTGTGACCTAGCAAGAGGAGATTAGTAAGTTTGTGGTCCCCTCCTACGAAGGGCCACACCTTGAAATTGACAAGAAGTTGTGGGTAGATGCAGCCAACCTCACAGAACTTTTTCAGATAGGAAAGCTGGAAGAGAAGAAAGAGGAAGCAGAAAGAGAAAGGAGACAAAGAACCTCCTCAAGGAACTATAACACAAGTCAAGGGCTGTAATGCTGAAGACAAATGAGAGGCTCAGTAGGAGCCCAGTAGCAGAGTCCATGACTACAGTAGCAGAATCAGTGATGACATATGGCAGGGCCAAAAGGAGCCTATCCTGAAGGGGCCACAAGGAGGCCTGCCCTTCAGGGGCTGAGAGGAGACCTGCACAGCTGAGAGGAGCTGAGAGAGCTCTCCTGTACTGAAGGAGAGAGACTTTCGCCTACGTGCTTTCTGATCCAGGGTTGGAGCCTGTTGATACTGATCCCAAGATTTACCCTGTTACTTCCTTTATAAACTGCTTAATACACAGTACGTAAGTTCTGTGAAATGTTACAGAGAATTATTGAAACCAGACAAAGGAAGGAAGAGCGCTGAGGGGAGGGAGAATGGCTGGTATCAGAAATAGAGTGGTATAGAAGCTTGGAGAATGTGGAAATGAATATATTTGACCTCTACCTCATAGTAATTGGCTTTGTGCTGATTCTTATATTTGAAGTTATTCTAGATATTTCATATCAGTGGGAGCATACAGTATTTTTGTTACTGATTTTATTTTGTTCAGCTTAATATTTTCAAATTTAATCCATGCCACAGTATGTATTAGAACCAAAGCACATAAAGTGCTGTGGTTAAGGCACTGGGCTACTAATCGAAAGGTCAACGTTTTGAAGCCACCAGCCAAACTGTGGGAGAAAGATGAGGCAGTCTACTTCTGTAAAGATTTACAGCCTTGGAAACTCTATGGGGTTTGCTATGAGTTGAAATCAATCTGATGGCAGTGGGTTGGATTTAATATTTTGTTGTTTCATTTGTATACCACATTTTATTTGCCAATTCATTTGTTAATGGACAACTAGGCTGTTTCCACCTTTGGCTGTTGTGAATAGTGTTGCAGTGAACATTGGTGCAGAAGTGTCTATTTGAGTCCCTGCGTTAATTTCTTTTGGGTATATACCCAACAGCAGAATTTCTGGTTCATATGGTAGTTCTGTTTTAAGATTTTGAGGAACTGCCAAAATGTTTTCCACAGTAGCTGTACCATTTACATTCCCACCAGCAATGGACTAAGATTCTAATTTATCTATCCTCACCAACACTGTTATTTTGTATTCTTTTTAAATAAATTTTATTGAAATATAATTTATGTATAGTGAAATACACAAAACTAAAGTGACATGGGTCATTGCATTTTTTTTTTTCAGTGTTCCCTCCCCTCCCCTTCCACCCCTGGCACCAACAAAGAAAAAAGTTTCCTTCCATATATAAACCTTTCCTTGACCCTGCACAACAATGAACTAATACTATATTTGTCCTTCTGTGATTGACTTATCTCACTCAGCATAATGTTCTCCAAGTTCATCCGTATTATGTGGTGTTTTGCAGACTCTACATTATTCTTTAGTGCTGCATAGCATTCCACCGTTATGTATATATACCATAGGTTGGTAATCCACTCTTCCACTGATGAGCATGTAGGTTGTTTCCATCTTTTTGCTATTGTAAATAGTGCTGCAATGAACATGAGTGTGCATATATCTGTTCCTGTCCTGGCTGTCACCTCTCTAGGATGTATACCTAGTAATGGGATTGCTGGGTCAAATGGTATCTCCAATTCTAGCTTTCTGAGAAATCACCATATTGCTTTCCACAGTGGTTGTGTCACTTCATAGTCCCACCAGCAGTGTATGAGGGTCCCTGTCTCTCCACATCCCTGCCAGCAATTTGTTATTTTCTGTCTTGTTGAACCTTGCCATCAGTGCTGGGGTGAGACGGTATCTCATCATTGTTTTGATTTACATCTCTCTGATGGCCAATGATCGTGAGTATCTCTTCACATATTAGCTGGCCACCTGAATATCCTCCTTGGTGAAGTGTCTATTCATGTCTTCTGCCTATTTTTCAATTGGATTCTTAATTACTTTGGTGTTAAAGCATTGGAATTTTCTTTAAATCTTGGAGATAAGTCCCTTCCCAGGTATGTAGTTATCAGCAAATATGAATTTGTTGCTGTCATTTTTGTTACATGCTTTTTCATGGTGTCGATTTCTTTGTTCCATATAATTTTCTATGCTGAGCTCATTTTATTTATGAATTGTGTTATCACTTCCTTTCTTGGGTGCTCTTTAGCATTTGCTGAATATTTGTGCTGGTCCGCTTTTTTATTTTGATGTGAAAGTTTATCATTTTTCTTTGAGGTTACTCTCTCATTTACAGTTTTCTTCCCAAGTTTAGAACAGTCCATTCTGTCTTGTAGTTGTCTTGACTTCCCTACTATTTAAAAGTTCTGTAACGACACAGTTTTTTCCATCTTTTTTGGTTTGTAGTTGTCCTCATTTGTCAATTGATGTCTCTGATTCCCTGTTTACATCTTGTAGGCTTATTTACTTTGGATACTTCCATAGCTGGGTTGGTTTCTGGGTTATATCATCATGTGTGTTAATGGTCCGTTGTTGTTGGCTATTGTTGCTTCTCTGTCCAAAGGGCTCCCTTTAGCATCTCTTGTAAGATTGGTCTGGCTTTAACAAATTCCCTTAATTTCTGCTTCTCTGGAAATGTACTAATTTCAACATCATATTTGAGGGACGATTTTGCTGGGTACATAATCCTTGATTGGAAATTTTTCTCTTTTAGGGTTTTATACATACCATCCCATTATCTTCTCGCCTGCATGGTTTCTGTTGAGAAATCCAAGCTTAGTCTTATTGGTTACCCCTTGTAGGTAACTTTTCGCTTTTCCCGTGCTGCTCTCAAGATACTTTCTTTGTGTTTGGTTTTGATGACTTTGATGATAAGTATTGGTGATTTTAATAAGTTTTGGGGTCTATCCTGGTTGGGGTTTGTTGGACTTCCTGAATGGATATATTCTCATCTTTCATCATCTCAGGGAAGTTCTCCAACAAATCTTGGACAATTTTCTCAGTGGTTTCATTTATCTCTTCCTGTTCTGGAATTCCAGTGACACGTAGGTTATTCCTTTTGATGGTATCCCACATGAACCTTAGGCTTTCTTCATTTCATTTTGATCTTTTTTCTGATTGATTCCTTTCCAAAGAAGTATTCAGGTATTGTCTTCAATCTCAATAATTCTGTCTTCCATTGCATCAATCCTACTCCTTTGCCCTTTCAATGTGTTATCTATTTCTGACAATTTAGTATTAATCTTCAAGATTTCTATCTGTAGATTTTGAATAATTTCTAATTTTTCATTTGTTTTGTTTTGTTCTTGTACTTTCTTCCAAAATTCTTCTAGAGTTTTCTCTGTGTTTTCCTTGATCTGTCTCTCAATCCTTTGAAGACACCTAAATATAATTCTTTTGAATTCCTTATCAGGGAGTTCCAATGCTGCGTCTTCCTCAGGGATGTGTTTTGGGTCTGTATCCTGGTACCTTGTTCCTCTGACTTTATCTTGCTTTTCTGTGTGAACTGTGATGCTCTGTTGTCTCTGAGGCATTGTGACGTTTTTGTGTTTATGTTTAATTGGTTATTGTATGTTGGAGTGACTTGCCCACGATTTTCATTTTCTTTGTTTTGTTTGTATATTATCTATGCAAGCAGGGTACTGTGCTGTGCTCCTCTATTCACTAGTTGGCAGCACTTAAACACTCCCCATCCATCTCCTTTCCTGTTGTCAGCTTCTCATATGTCCCTACCGACCTTGGCAAACAGAGCCTATTCTTAGTTCCCTGGGATCCAAATATGACTGCTGTCACTTTAAAATCCAACATGGTTGGCACTTGTAAAGATTCAAAATAACTGTGCCCTTGGTCACTTTATCCAAAATGGCTGCCGTTTGTAAACAATCAAAATGGCTGCGCCCTCTGGACAGTGGAAAGTCAACAGCTCAGTTTGTCTTCCTCCTCACTATTTCCCTTCCTAGTCATAGGCCACCAGTGCAGTTGTCCCTGCAGCCCTTGGTGACCAGGGCTGATCTTTAGGTCAATTCTCAGGTCCTAGCACCACTTGGAA
>NW_006922414.1:344063-374211 GCF_000298275.1 Orycteropus afer afer
AGTCCAGCTTCTCGGATTATTTGCTCAGCATATAGATTGAATAAGTGTGGAGAAAGAATACAACCCTGACACACTCCCTTCTTGATTTTATGAGTCAGAAACGACTCACAAAATTGTTCAGGTTTTCCATTAGTTGATGCCTAATCCACTTCTGTGTAGTTCCTTTCAAAGCTCAGGGCTCCAAGATTATCTTCTGTATCTCTGTCAATTGTTTTTTCTTTTCTTTGTTAAAGAGGGTCTGTGTCACTTGTCTGCCTATTCCTCCATCTCACCTGAAGTCCTTGTATTTTTTTTGATAATAGGAAAATAAGGAGCCCAGGTGGCATTTATTGGTTGAAGGGGTCAGCTGCTAACTGGAAGGTGAGTAGTTCAAACTCACCAGCTGCTCCCTGGGAGAAAGATGTGGCAGTCTGTGTCCCTAAAGATTTGTAAGCTAGGAAACCCTTTGGGTTTCTGCTCCGTCCTATAGGGTCACTATGAGTCAGAACCAACTCAACAGCAGTGAGTTTCCATTTTTGGAATGGGTGTGAAGTGGTTGCATATCACTTTAGAGACAAACTCTAAGGGCTGGAAAACAAAAGTGGAAAAAAAAAAAAAAAAACCCAGAAAACCCCAAACATCTTAATTGTTTTTCACTAATCAGATTTATTAATAAAAGATTTCTGAACATGTGTCACATAAATAAAGAATTTTCAGGGGAAACATTTACAGGTAGTCCGTGATTACAATGGGGTTCCATTGTGATGACTGTCAAAAGTTGGATCTGATTTAATTGAATAATTCTTTTTTGTTTTGTTTTGTTTTCATTATTGTTACCTTTTTTTTACCAGTACCTTTATATATTTGAACTTTGAACATCTGTGAGTGAACATCTCAGAATGATAACATCAGCAAATTAGTTGATGCAACATTGTATGTAATACATATTACTAATGATATTCAAAACCTATACCCACTGCCATTGAGTTAATTCCAACTCTTAGTGACCCTAAAGAACAGAGTAGAACTGCCATACACTGTTTCTAAGATTATAAATCTGTATGAAAGCAGATTGCTTCATCTTTCTCCCATGGACAAGCTGTTAAGTTTGAACCACTTGCTTCATCTTTCTCCCATGGACCAGCTGTTAAGTTTGAACCACTAACCTTTTGATTAGCAGCCCAGTGCTTTAACCACAGCACCACCAGAGCTCCTACTAATTATAAGATGGATATAGAAAAAGAAAAAGGGACTTCCGGTAAGATGGAAGAATAGGCAGACAAGCGACACAGACCCTCCTCAACAAAGAAAAGAGAAAGCAATCGACAGAGATACCAAAGATAATCCTGGAGCCCTGAGCTTTGAAAGGAACTATACAGAAGTGGATTAGGCATCAACTAGTGGAAAAACCTGAATGAAAACAGGACCTAAGAATAGACTCTGTTTTCCAAGGATGCCAGGGATATATGGGAGGCTGACAACAGGAAACGAGGCAGGTGGTGAGTGTATAAATGCTGCCAACTACTGAACAGAGGAGCACAGCACAGTCCCCTGCTTATGCGGATAACATACAAACAAAACAAAGAACACAAAAATAGTGGGGAAGTCACTTCAACATAAAATCATAAATTAAATATAAACAAAAAAAGGTCACAATGCCTCGGAGACAACAGAGCATCACAGTCCACACAAAAAAGCAAGATAAAGCAGGAGAAAGAAGGGACCAGGATACAGATCCAAAACACATCCCTGAGCAAGATGGCAGCATTGGAACTCCCTGATAAGGAATTCAAAAGAATTATATTTGGGTGTCTTCAATGAATCGAGAGTCAGATCAAGGAAAACACAGAGAAAATCCTAGAACAATTTTGAAAGACAATATAAGAACAAAATGACAAAATAAATGAAAAATTACAAATGATACAAAATCTACACACAGAAATCCAGAAGATTAATACTAAATTTTCAGAAATAGATTAAGACACTAAGGGCAAAGGAGTAGAATTGAATCAGTGGAAGACAGAGTAGTGAGATTGAAGTTAAATACCACAGTAGTTCTTTGGAAGGAATCAATCAGTAAAAAGATAAAAACAAAATGAAGAAAGCCTAAGGTTAATGTGGGATACCATCAGAAAGAATAACCTGCATGTAATCGGAATTCCAGGACAGGAAGAGAAAAAATCAAACAACAGAGAAAATTGTTGAAGATTTGTTGGAAGAGAATTTTCCTGGTATGATGAAAGATGAGATTATATCCATTCAGGAAGTCCAACAAACCCCAAACAAGATAGCCCCAAAAGAAAATCACCAAGACATATCATCATCAAACTCACCAAAACCAGACACAAAGAAAGAATCCTGAAAGCAGCATGGGAAAAATGAAAAGTTACCTACACAGGGCAATGAATAAGACTAAGCTTGGATTTCTCAGCAGAAACCGTTCAGGGGAGAAGACAGTGGGATGGTATGTATAAAACCCGGAAAGAGAAAAATTTCCAACCAAGAATTATGTACCCAGCAAAATTGTCCCTCAAATATGATGGTGAAATTAGGACATTTCTAGAGAAGCAGAAATTAAGGGAATTTGTTAAAACAAGACCAATCGTACAAGAGATGTTAAAGGGAGCTCTTTGGACAGAGAAGCAACAACAGCCAACAACAACGGACCATTAACACACATGATGATATAACCCAGAAACCAACACAGCTATCGAAGTATCCAAAGTAAATAAGCCTACAAGATTGTAAACAGGGAACCAGAGACATCAATTGACAAATGAGGACAACTACAAATCAAAAAAGATGGAAAAAATTCTGGTTACAGAACTTCTAGATGGTAGGAAAGTCAATACAGCTACAAGATAAAACAGACTGTTCTAAACTTGGGAAGAAAACTGTAAATGAGAGAGTAACCTCGAAGAAAAATGATAAACCTTCACATCAGAATCAAAGAGGACCAGCACAAACATTTAGCAAATACTAAAACAGTAGCAATGAAGGAAGTGATAACATGATTCACAAAACTAACTCAGCATAGAAAATTATATGGAACAAAGAAATCAACACCACCAAAAAGCACCTAACAAAAATGATAGCAACAAATTCATATTTGCAGATAATTATATACCTGGCAAGGGACTTATTTCTAAGATTTATAGAAAACTCCAGTGCCTCAACACCAAAGGAATTAACAATCCAATTGAAAAATGGGCAGAAGACATGAATAGACACTTCACTGAGGATATTCAGGTGGCCAGCTAATACATGAAAAGATGCTCATGATCATTGACCTTCATAGAGATTTAAATCAAAACAACGATGTGATACCGTCTCACCCCAGCACTGATGGCAAGGTTCAACGAGACAGAAAATAACAAATGCTGGTGGGGATGTGGAGAGATTGGGACTCTCATACACTGCTGATGGGACTGTGAAGGGATACAACCACTGTGGAAAGCCACATTGCAATTCCTTTGAAAGCTGGAATTGGAGATACCATTTGATACAGTAGTCCCATTACTAGGTATATATCCCAGAGAGGTGAGAGCCAGAACAGGAACAGATACATGCACACCAATGTGCATCACAGCACTATACAATAGCAAAAAGATGGAAACAACCTTTGTGCTCATTGACAGAAGAGTGGATGACCAAACTATGGTACATAAACATAAAGGAATGCTGTGCAGCACTAAAGAATAATGTAGAGTCTGCAAAACACCACATAATATGGATGAACTTGCAGGATATTATGCTGAGTGAAATAAGTCAATTGTAGAAGGACAAATACAGTATTAGTTTGTTGCTGTGGAGGGCCAAGAAAAGGTTTATATATGGAGGGAAACTTTCTTTGTTGGTTGCCAGGGGTTGGGGGGAGGGAAGGGGAAGGAACATTGCAAACAAACAAACAAAAAATTGCATTGACCCATGTCACTTTAGTTTTATGTATTTCACTGTACATAAATTATATTTGAATAAAATGCATTTTAAAAAATAATATTTTGGGTCTGAATAAATTTAGGCATATAACATAAAAAAGAAAAAGGAAAAGGACAGTCGTAAGTATGCTTTGTCATCTCAAATATGTTGTAAGTTGGGGACTACCTGTACTAGTATAGAAATACAAAAGCACTCATAATTTACCCAACACTTGTTCTTCCACTGCTTAGGCTGTGCGTAAATGGACTGCATGTATTCTAGTCATTGGAGCAGAAAGGGATCCTAACCTCTTGGAAGATTTCTGGTTGAAGTTGTGTTATTGTTAGAACTCAGACTGGTAGTAGCTTGTTTTTTCATTGCTTCAAAAAAGGGAGGCATAAGGCATCTGCATTTGTCTCTTCAATTTTTTAAAATTGTGATTTGGGTTGAAAGTTTACCGAGCAAATTGGTTTTCCATCCAACCAACCATACACATTCAGTTTTATGACATCTACTGCAATCTCCATATTATAACAACATTCTTCCCACTTCCTTCCTGCACTCACCCTTCCTGTCTTTTCCTACCTTCCTCACTTTATCTCTTGGCAAATGCTATCATTTTGATTTCATATGCTTGGTTCTAATGAATGCCTACCCTCCTGAAACTACTGTTCACCTTAAAGGCCTGTCTGTCATTTGGCTGAAAATTGAGTCATGGGGCTAAGTTCAGTTCTTGATTGAAAGGTGTCTAAGGGCCATAGACTCAGGGGTTCTACCAGTCTTCATCAGACCAGTAAGCCTGGTCTTTTTTGTGCTGAGCTATTTATGTTTATGAATAGTGTTATCGTTTCCTTTGGTGCTGTTCTTTTAGTATTTGCTGAAAAGTTGTGCTTTTCCTTTTTTTTATTGTGATGTGAAGATTTATCATTTTTCTTTGAGGTTACCCTGTGATTTATAATTTTCTCCCCACGTTTAGAACAGTCCATACTATATGGCAACTCTCTTGACTTTGTCACTATTTAGAAGTTGTGTAACTACACAGTATTTTCGCTCTTGTTGGTTTGTAGTTGTCCTCATTTGCCAATTGATGTCTCTGGTTCCCTGTTACAATCTTGTAAGCTTATTTTACTTTGGATATGTCCATACTTGTGGTTTCTGGGTTATGTCATCTTGGGTATTAATGGTTGGTTGTTATTTGCTATTTTTGGTATTCTGTTCAAAGGACTCCTTTTAGTATCTCTTATAAGTTTGGTCTGGTTTTAACGAATTCCCTTGTTTCTGCTTATCTGGAAATCTCCTAATTTCACCATCATATTTAAGCTATAGTTTTGCTGAGTATGATTCTTGGTTGAAAATTTTTCCCTTTCAGGGTTTTATATATACTATCCCATTGCCTTCTCACTTGCATGGTTTCTGCTGAGAAATCAGAGCTTATTCTTACTGGTTGTCCTTTGTGAATAACTTTTTGTTTTTCGCATGCTGCTTTCAGGATTCTATCTTTGTCTTTGTTTTTGGTGAGTTTGATGATGATATGTCTTGGTGATTTCCTTTTGGGGTCTATCCTGTTTGGGGTTTGTTGGACTTGCTGAATGGATATATTCTCATCTTTCATCATATCAGGGAAGTTCTCTTCCAACAAATCTTGGACAATTTTCTCAGTGGTATTCTTTTTCTCTTCCTGTTCTGGATGGAATTCCAGTGATGCGTAGGTTACTCCTTTTGATGGTATCCCACATGAACCTTAGGCTTTCTTCATTTTAGTTTTGATATTTTCTCTTGATTGATCCCTTTCCAAAGAAATATTCAGGTATTTGTCTTCGATCTCATTAATTCTGTCTTCCATTGCATCAATTCTACCCCTTTGCCTTTCCAATGTGTTACCAATTTCTGACAATTTAATATTAATCTTCTGGATTTCTATCTGTAGATTTAGAATCATTTCTAATTTTTCATTTATTTTGCCATTTTATTCTTGTATTTTCTTCCAAAATTGTTCTAAGGTTTTTTCTGTGTTTTCTTTGGTCTGTCTCTCAATCCTTTGAAGATACTTAACTATACTTCTTTTGAATTCCTTATCAAGGAGTTCCAGTGCTGCTTCTTCCTCTAGGGTGTGTTCTTGGTCTGTATCCTGCTCCCTTGTTTCTACCACTTTATTTTGCTTCTTTATGTGGACTGTGATGGTCTGTTTTCTCTAAGACATTGTGACATTGTTGTATTTAGATCTCTGTTAACTGTGAAGAACAGCTAAGGATGAGTCAGGTTCTTCTTGGTGGTTGTTTATCATTGGCCCATTGGTGGAGAAGGAAGTGGTGGCTCTAACTTAGTAAGTGAAGCTGCAGTAGGTATGGGTGTAGTTGTGTCTTAGGGGGCTGTAGCTGTCTCCCACTCAGTGAGACAAAAATGAAAATTGAATAACCATCACAAAAAGTAAAAGCAAATGGACAAAAAATACACTGTGTAATCACACAGGAACAGTAACAAAAAAAAAAAAAAAAGAAAAAATGGGGGAAAAAACACCGTAATATCTGGGGAGAGGGCAATAAGAGAAAAAGGTAAAGTAGGGGAATAATGAAGAAAAAAATGGGAAAAATGCAAAAAGAAAAACAAGGAACGAGGTTAACCACGAGAAAGAAAAAAAAATTGGAACCAGGAACAGGGAAAAGAGAAAAAGCTGAAAACTAGAACCTGGGAAGGGAAGAATAAAGAATAATAATAAAAAGGACAAAAATAATAATAGTTGTAGTAGTTTTAAAACAAAACAAACAAACTAAAAAAAAAAAAAAAAACGAGGTGGAGCAGGGCACCCAGGCTCTGTCCAAGCACATAGACTGGGATGGAATTCCTGCCGGCCTAGAAGGAGGGATGGCCACACCTCTGTTCACGAAGAGGGTGTGGGGTATGAGAGTAACAAGGGGAATGTCGCATCTTTCCAGTTGTTGGCATCTGTAATGTCCTTATGGTTCCTGTCAAGTGGAGTCTATTCTTAAGTCCCTGGAATCTGGGAGAATGCTGTTTCTTTAAACATTCAAAATGGCTGCGCCCTCCAGACAGGCAAAAGTCCACAGCTCATCCCACCTTCCTCTTCCCCTTTTGTTCACCAGCCACCAGAGCAGTCCTCCATGCAGTCCCTGGCTAGCAGGGCTGATTTTTAGGTTAGTTCTTAGGTCCTACCACTACTTGGCAGTATCCAAGCTGTCTTTGCCATCAGGATTGCTGCCAGACTGCAGCTCCATATGTCTTCTTTTTTTGGTGTTTTCATGCAAATTCTTTTGCTAGTTGGAGTTTAGTCCACTTCTATATCCTTCCTTTCAAAACTCAGAGGCCCAGGATCATCTTCTGTATCTGTGTTAATTGGTTCTTCTTTTCTTTGTTGAAGAGGGTCTGTGCAGTCTTTCTGCCTATTCCGCCATCTTACCGGAACTCTCCTTCACTGAATTCAGCCTGGTCTTTTTTATGATTTTGAAGTTTGTTTCACATTTTCTCCACTCTGTCTGGGACCTCTTATTGTGATCCCTTTCATAGTAGTCAGCAGTGGTAGCTGTGTACCATCTAGTTCTTCTGGTCTTAGGATTATGGAGGCTGGGGTTTGTGTGCTCCATTAGTCCTTGGAACTAATTGTTTCCTTGCATCTTTGGTTTTCTTTAGTTGTCTTTGCTCTGTATGGGGAGAGACTAATAATTGCATGTTAGATGACCACTCACAGACTTTTAAATCCCCAGTTGCTACTCACTAAAGTAGGATGTGGAACATTGTCTTTATGGACTGTGTTAATGCCATTTGATTTTATTGTACCCCGGAAACTATGTTCCTGAGCCTCCATACCTAGCAACTTATTCCCTCAAGGTTTTTGGTTGTGACTAAGATGATTTCATAATATTTTTTCTTGTAAGATCTACTACATGCTGTGAGTTCTACTATACATAAACCAAAAGAACAGAATTGAGAACCCAGAAGTAAATCCATCCACCTGTGGACAGCTGATATTTGACAAAGGGCCAAAACTCATTAAATGGGGAAGAGAATAGTCTCTTTAACAAATTGTGCTGACAAAACTGGATATCCATTTGCAGAAAAATGGGACAGGATTCATATCTAACACCATTTACAAAAACTAACTCTAGATGGATCAAAGATCTAAATGTAAAATACCAAACCATAAATATCACAAAGGAAAAAAATAGGGAAGACCTGGGGGCCCTAATAGATGTCATACATGACTATCAAACATGACTAAAAATGTGCAAACAGGAGGCGACACCTAGACAGGTGGGGCCTTGTACATTGTACTAGTACCAAACTGTTTTGACATCTGTATCTGTAGGTTTTGAGATTGGGGAGTGTGAGGCCACCTACTTTGTTCTTCTTTTGTTGTGTTTTACTTACCTGCAGTGTCTTTTCTGTCCGTATAATGTTGGCAATGAGTTTTTCCATCTCTTTAAAGAGTGATGATAGAATCTGGATTGGAATTGCATTATATCCATAGATTGCTTTGGATAGTATTGTCACTTTTATAACATTAAGTCTTCCTATCCATGATAATGGTGTATTTTTCTATTTATACAAGTCTCTTTTGGTTTCTTGTGATAGTGTTTTGTAGTTTTCTTTGTGTAGGTCTTTATGGCTCTGGTTAGATTTATTCCTATATACTTCATCTTTTGAGTGGCTATTTAAAATGCTGTTGTTTTCCTGATTTCTTTTTCAGGGTTCTCTTTGTTAGTGTAGAGGAATCCTACTGATTTCTATACATTGATCTTGTACCTTGCCACTTTACCAAAGCTTTCTGTGACTTCCAGTAACCACTTACTGTTATGAAAACATCTTAGTCACAACCAAAAACCTTGAGGGAATAACTTGTTGAGTCTCTAGGATTTTATACATATAGGATAATATCATCTACATATAGAGTTAGTATTACTTTTTCTTTGCCACTTTGGATTTTTTATTTTCCTTTCTTGCCTTGTTTCTCTATCTAGGACTTCAAGTACAGTCTTGAATAGGAGTGGAATGTACAAAGTATGAATCTAAGAAAACTGGAAGTTGTCAAAAATGACATGGAATGCATAAAGATCAATGTCCCAGGCATTAATGAGCTGAAATGGACTGGCTTTGGCTATTTTGAATCAGACAAGCATATGATCTGCTATGCCAGGAATGAGAATTTGAAAAGGAATGGTTTGGCATTCATTGTCACAAACACCGTTGCCAGATCTGTCCTAAAGTACAATGCTGTCAGTGATAGGATAATATCCATATGCCTACAAGGAAGACCAGTTACTACTACTATGATTCAAATCTATGCACCAACCACCAAAGCCAAAGGTGAGGAAATTGAAGATTTCTACCAGCTTCTGCAGTCTGAAATTGACCAAACATGCAATCAAGATATGTTGATTATCACTGGTGAATGGAATGCATAAGTTGGAAACAAAGAAGAGTTATGGGTAGTTGGAAAATACGGCCTTGGTGATAGTAATAATGCTGGAGATCACATAATAGAATTTTGCAGGACCAACAACTTATTCATTACAAATACCTTTTCAACAACATAAACAATGGCTATACACGTGGACATCGCTGGATGGAAATACACAGGAATCAGATAGACTACATCTGTGGCAAGAGGTGATGGAAAAGTTCAGTATCTTCCA
This sequence comes from Orycteropus afer afer, assembly GCF_000298275.1. Classification (NCBI taxonomy): domain Eukaryota; kingdom Metazoa; phylum Chordata; class Mammalia; order Tubulidentata; family Orycteropodidae; genus Orycteropus; species Orycteropus afer. The sequence goes on from NW_006922414.1 coordinate 353,609, forward strand.
GCCAAAGTAAGTCCAGGAGCTGACTGTGGAACAGACCATCAACTGCTCGAATGCAAGTACAAGCTGAAGTTGAAGACAATTAAAACAAGTCCACAAGAGCCAAAATATGACATTCATAATGTCCCTCCTGAATTTGGAGACCATTTAAAGACTAGATTTGATGCACTGAACACCAGTGACTGAAAACCAGAGGAATTGTGGGATGACATCAGGAACATCATCCATCAGGAAAGCAAGAGGTCATTTAAAGACAAGAAAGGAAGAAAACACCAAAATGGATGTCAGAAGAGGCTCTGAAACATGCCCTTGAGTGGAGAGTAGCTAAAGCAAGTGGAAGAAATGACAAGATAAAAGAGCTAAATGGATTTCAAAGAGCAACTTGAGAAGACAAAGCCAACTATTATAATGAAATGAAATGTGAAAAGACCTGGAGTTAGAAAACCTGGAGTTAGGAAGAACACATTCAGCATTTCTCGGGCTGAGAGAACTGAAGAAAAAAATTAAGCCTCGAGTTGTATTGGAAGATTCTATGAGCAAAATATTGAATAATGCAGGAAACATCAAAAGAAGATGGAAGAAATATACAGAGTCATTTTACCAAAAAGAACTGGTAGATCTTCATCCATTTCAGGAGGTGGCATATATTCAAGAACCAATTATACTGAAGGAAAAAGTCAAAGCTGCACTGAAAGAATTGCTGAAGAGCAAGCCTCCAGGAATTGACAGAATACCCACTGAGATGTTTCAACAAATGGATGCCATGCTGTAGGCGCTCACTTAACTATGGCAAGAGATTTGGAAGACAGCTATCTGCCTAACTGACTGGAAGAGATCCATATTTGTACCCATTCCAAAGTAAGGTGATCCCACCAGAATGTGGAAATTATTGAACAACATCATTAATTTCACATGCAAGTAAAATCTGAAGATAATTCAAAAATGGTTGCAGTAGTGTAATGACAGAAAACTAGAAATGCAAGTGGGATTCAGAAGAGGATATGCAATGGGGGATATCATTACAATTGTCAGATGGATCTTGGCTGAAAGTAAAGAATACCAGATGTTTACTTGTATTTCATTGACTATGCAAAAGCATTCAGTTGTGTGGATCATAACAAATTGTAGATAACATTGAGAAGAATGGAAATTCCAGAACACTGGATTGTACTCATGAGGCACCTGTACATGGATCAGGGGGCTGTTGTTCAAACAGAACAAGGGGATACTGCATGGTTTAAAATCAGGAAGTAGTATGTCGGTGTTGTATCCTTTCACATACATACTTATTCACAATACATACTTATTCAGTCTGTATGCTGAGCAAATAATCCAAGAAGCTGGATTATATGAAGAAGAACGTGGCATCAGAATTGGAGGAAGACGCATTAATAACCTGTGATACCCAGATGACACAACCTTGCTTGCTGAAAGTGAGGATGACTTGAAGCACTTCCTGATGATGATTAAAGACTACAATCTGCAGTATGGATTACACCTCAATATAAAGAAAACAAAAATCCTCACAACTGGTCTAATAAACAGCTTCACAATGGATGGAGAAAAGATTGAGTTTGTGAAGGACTTCTTATTACTTTGTTCTACAATCAACACCAATGGAAGCAGTGCTCAGAACATCAGAGGACATATTGCATTTGGCAAATCTGCCACAAAAGACCTCTTTCAAGTGATGAAGAGAAAAGATGTCTCCTTGAAGACTAAGGTGTGCCTAACCCAAGCCATGCTATTTTCAGTCGTCTCTTATGCATGTGAAACCTGGACAGTGAAGAGGGATGAACCAAAGAAGAATTGATGCTTTTGAGTTGTGGTGTTGGAGAAGAATACTAAGTGTACCACGGCTTGCTTAAAGGACTACCAGATCTGTCCTGGAAGAAATGCAGCTGGAATGCTCCTTGGAAGAGAGAATGGCTAGACTTCATCTCACCTACTTTGTGATGTCATGTTGTCAGGAGGAACCATTCTGTGCAGAAGGATATCATGCTTGGTAAAATGAAGGGTCAAGAAGGGGAAGGCCTTCAATGAGATGGATTGACACAGTGACTGCAATGATGAGTTCAGGTATAGCAAGGGTGGCGCAGAACCAGGCAGTGTTTCATTCTGCTGTGCAGAGGGACACTACGAGTTGCAGACAACTCAACGGCAACAAGAACAACTTATTAAAATTTGTTTCTAAAAAGGTGAAAGGGGAGAGCAAGTATTTTTCATCGTGCATTATCTTAGAATAACTAATAGTTAATTTGATGGTTAATTTTATGTGTCAACTTGGCTAGACTGTGGTACCCAGTTGTTTAGTTAAACAACTGCTCAAGATGCTGTTATGGAATAGGTACATAGAATTAAATCAGTTGGCCTTAAGACAGATTACCTTTCATGATATGGGTGGGCCTCAGCCAATCAGTTGAAGGCCTTAAGAGCAAAAAGGGAGTTTCCCTTTCAAATTTATCGAAGAGTTGTTTTTGTGGCTTAATATACGGTCTATCCTGGATAATAAATATTTCTTGTGCACTTGAGAATTTATTTCATATTGTTGTTAGGTGGAGTGTTCTACAGATGTTTGAAAGATCTAGATGGTTATTTTTTTGTTGTTGTTGGGTGCCTTTGTGTTTATTGGAACTTGTAGTGACCCCATGTGACAAAGTTGAACTGCCCCATAGGGCTTTCTGGGCTGTAGAAGCTGATGGCCAGGTCTTGTCCTTGTGGAGCATCTGGTGGGTTTGCACCACCAACCTTTAGATTAGGTGGTCATACCAAAACCAAATCTGTTGTGGCTGAATCAATTCTGACTCATAGTGACCCTATGGAATAGAGTAGAACTGCAACATAGGGTTTCCTAGTCTATAGTCTATACTTCTGTAGTAATACCACCTCAGAAACCCAAGGAGAGGTCGCTTTGAGTCGGCTCCAATTCGATGGCAGTGTGTGTTGTGTAGTCTTTACAAAAGCAGATGGCTACATCTTTCTCCTCTAGGCAGCTGGTGGGTTCATAGTGCCAGTCTTTCAGTTAGCAGCTAAGTGCTTTAACCACTGTGCTACTAGGGCTGCTTTAGTTGGTTATTGTGTTGTTTGAATCTTCTGTGTCCTTTCTAATCTTTTGTCTCACTGTTTCTATCCATTATTACATGTGGGGTAGCGTAGTCTTCCACAATTGCTGTTGAAGTATATATTTCTGTCTTCAGTTTGCCATTTTGTGCTTCATGTGTATTAAGGCTCTCCTGGTAGGTGCATGTGGGAGCTCTGGTACCATAGTGCCTAAGGCACTTGACTGCTAACCAGAAGGCTGGCGGTTCAAACCCACCAGTCACTCCTCGGAAGGAAGGTTGGGCAATCTACTTCCGTAATGATACCGCCTCGGAAACCCAAGGAGGGGTCGTTATGAGTTGGGTCCGACTCAGTGGCACATAACAACAGCAGCAAGCTAGGTACATGTAGTTTATGATTGTCATATCTTCTTGATGGGTTGATGGTTTCATTATTATGAGATGTCCTTTGTTATCTGTAGTAACAATTTTTGTCTTAAAGTCTATTTTGCCTGGTAATAGTATAGGTTCTCCATCTGTCTTTTGGTTACTATTTATATAGAATGCAGTTTTCCCATTTTCTTACTTTCAACCCATTTGTGTCTTTGAATCTTAAGGGTGTCTTTGGTATATACCGTAAAGTTGTATTATTATTTTTTTTAAAACCATTCTGCCATCTCTGCCTTTTAATTGGAGCATTAATTGTTTATGTCTAACACTATTACTGACCAGGTAGGATTTATGTCTGCCATTTCCCTTGTTTTCTAAATGTCTTTAAGTTTTTCTGTTGCTTTATTACTCTATTACTACCTTTTTTTGTTTGTTTGTTAAATAAATATTCTGGTGTACTGTTTAAATTCCCTTGTTTCTTTTACTGTATATTTTTGTGTTTTCTTAGTGGTTGCCCTGGGCATTACACTAAGCATTTTAACTTATAACAGTCTAGTTTGGATTATGGGAGCTCTGGTGGTGTAGTGCCTAAAGCATTTGACTGCTAACCAGTGCACAGCCACCAGCCACTCCTCGGAAGGAAGATTGGGCAGTCTACTTTCATAGAGATACTGCCTCAGAAACCTAAGGAGGGGTTGTTATAAGCCGAATTGACTCAATGGCAATGAGCCTGGTTTGGTTTGAGTTTGGATTATAACCAACTTAATTTCAATAGTATGCAAAATTATGCTTTTATATAGTTCAGTCTCCTTCCCACTTCTCTGTGCAGTTATTGTTACCTAGATCACATCTTAATACGTTGTGCACCTATCAGCACGAACCAATAATAATTGCATTATATAGTTATTTTTTAAATCAGATAGGAGAAAAAAATGTTACAAACAAAAATGAAATTAAAGCCATCTTTTATATTTACCTGTGTAGTTAACTTTACTGGTGTGGTGGTCTTTATTTCTTCTTGTATGTTTGAATTACTTTCTAGTGTCCTTTCATTTCAGCCTGAAGAATTCCCTTACTGTTTCTTTTAGGGCAGATCTGCTAGCAACACATTCTCTCAATTTCGTTTGTCTGGGAGTGTCTTATTTTTTCCTTTATTTTGCAAGCAGAGTTTTGCTTGATCTAGGATTCTAATTTGGCAGTTGTTTTCTTTCAACTTCCATGCTTTCTGATGAGAAATGTAGTTTAATTGTTGTTTGTGTGAAAGTTTACAGAGCAAAATAATTTTACATGAACAATTTCTACGTTTTGTTTTCTCATATTAGTTGCTATTCCCTCGATGTAATAGCACTCTTCCCCTACTTCCTTGGGTTCCCCATTTCCATTCATCCTTCTTTCCTGCCCCTTCCTGCCTTCTGGGCTTTATTTTTGGGCAATCCCTACCCTTTTGGTCTTGTGTGATTGATTATTCTGAGGAGTATGTTCCTCACAAGTATTATTATTCACTTTATAGCCCTGTCTGTTGTTTGGCTGCAAAGTGATCCTCAGGGTTGGGTTCAGTTTCAGGTTTGAAGGGTATCTAAGGGACATAGTCTTAGAGGTTCCACTAGTCTCTATCAGACAAGTAAGTCTGCTCTTTTTCATGATTATGAATGTTGTTCTACATTTTTCTCCCATTGCAGAACTTTCTGTGGTCATGATCAGAGTGGTCAACATTAGTAGCCAAGTACCATCTAGTTCTTCTGGTCTCAGGGTAATGAAGGCTGTGGTTTATGTAGTCATTAGTCCTTTGGACTAATTGTTCTCTTCAGTCTTTGATTTTCTTCATTCTTCCTTCTTCCCAACAGGGATAGACCAATAATTGCATCTTAGATGGCTGTTCATTAGCTTTTAAGACCCCAGTCATTACTCACCATAGTAGGATGTAGAACATTGTCTTTGTGAACTACGTTATGCTAGTTGACTTAGCTGCCCTTGAGACTATGGCCCTGAGCCTTCAGGCTCAGTGATTCATTCCCAAAAGGTGTTTGGTTAAGGGCAAGAAGTTTTTATAACTTTTTCCCCCTGTTTGGGCTACTATATACAAAGCTATATTTATACTATAAAGAAATATGTACATATAAATATCCTCCGCTAAAGTTATATATGGCCATGAGTATAGGCCCATTCACCTGTCCATACCTGTTCATCTTGCATGTCTGCCTATGTGTCCACTTGTAGATTATTGTTTGTTATTACTGATACTGCAAGCTTTTGTGTGTATTAGTATTTACCTTTGTTGTCTATAACTTGATGCACCCCTCATTCTCTTCCTTTACCTTACTGATATTGTGCTGTTTTCTCCCTGTCTTAGATTGGGTTCTGTAGAGGGGAAAAACCAGTGAAGGTTTAGAGAGAGAGAGAGAGATTGATTTATCCCAAGGAAATGGTTCACATCATTGTAGAAGCTGGCAAGTCCCAAGTTTGTGGGTCAGACATAAGGCAAAGGCTTCTCCTGACTCATGCATCTGTTGGGACTGATTAACCCAAAATTGTCAGGTCAGATATCAGGCTGCTGGTTCATGAGCTATAAAGGCTGATGGATCTAAGGTCAGCAGGCAAGATGGTAAGCTGCTATCTCAAGTCCAAAGAACTGGAAGTCACATGACAATGAGCCATTTGCAGTATCCAGATCAAGGAAAAAGCCAAAGCGCTTTGCCAAATATTCACATGTATTGGAAGCATGTCATACCCCTGTAAACTACCTTTCAACTGGTTGGCTGCTCATAGCAGGTCACATCATGGAGATGATGACATTATATAAATATCTTGGAGATGACTGCATCATACCTGCCAAACCACTGAAAATCATGGCCCAACAAAGTTGACACAAACCTTAACCATCACAATCCACCCCTTGTCAACTTGGTACCTGTACACAACTCCTTAGCCTATACATAATCTCTAAATAAAGACAAATAGAAAGTCATATTTGAGCCTAATTTGATATAACTGATGTACATACAATTGAAAACTCATTAGCCCTGTTTACATGTTATAGTTTATAAGAGAAGAAAACAATCATATTTGATGCACACATACAAGAAAGAAAGAAATGTAACAATCACAGTCCTTATTTTTGCAACTGGTCATGTGGTAGTTCCTGGTATTTAGAACTACCTTCTTCTACCACCTATTCTGTATTCCTTGTGCCCTCAGCAAACACCTCAGCTGGTCATGATTCTTTGCCTGATAGGGTGAGCTAAGCCTTCATTCCTAAAGGGCCTGGGCCATTGATAGTCATGTCAAAATTGAGGCGCTATAGTTTTCCATTGACTTTAATCACAGGGCATGGTAGTACTAACAGACATCCTTAGGAATCTTCTGTTTTCCAAACATACTCTTCTTTACTTCCGTTACATGATACCAGTCTGATTTCACCTTGTTATCAGGATCAGTCACACCAGCCAATGCAGTAACTCCCTTTGTTGCCTCTTGATCCAGAGGCATGAGGTGCCCAAAATGGCAAGTTGGCATGCTTAACATCCAGTTCATTGGAATTAATATTGTGACTTCAGGTAGGAGTATTCCTTCCTTTGGAACTAAGACCTCCAGACCCACAGAACATAGGGTCACAAAGACAGGAAGGAAAAAATTTTGAGTATGTCACTGAGGGTGATAGTAAGTGGTGCCAATCCCATTTCCAGCCCTTGATTCCTGGGCTTGTGAATCCTGGCTGTTGGAGAAACAGCACCACATATTGCATGCTGGTTTAAAGTAGTTACAGCCTCCTGGAGAACATTGGCCCAGCCCTGCAAGGTATTACCACATAGCTGGTGCCATAATTATGTCTTCAGAAAGTCATTCCATCATTCTGTCAGGACAGCTACTTCAGGATGATGTGATAAAACCAGTGAATACCGTGAGCATAGAACTGTTGCCACACTTAACTTACTTTGAGGTGAGTCCCTTGATCTGAGGTGATGCTGTGTGGGATACCATAATGGTGAGTAAGGCATTCTGTAAGTCTGTGGATGGTAGTTTTGGCAGAACCGTTGAATGCAAGGAAGGCAAATACATATCCAGAGTAAATATCTGTTCCAGTTAGAACAAAGCACTGCCCTTTCCCTGATGGAAATGGTCCAGTATAATCAACCTGCCACCAGGTTGCTGGCTGATCACCCTGAGTTCCATATCAGGCACTCAGTGTTGGTCTATCTTGCTGGCAGACTGGACACTCAGCAGTGATTGTAGCCAAGTTGGCCTTGGTGAGTGAAAGTCCATGTTGCTGAGCCCAGTCATAACCTCCATCTTTGCCACCATGGTCACTTTGTTCAGGAGCCCATTGGGCAATGACAGGAGTGGCTGGGGAAAGAGGATCAGTGGTTTTCACAAAATGTGTTGTCCTGTCCACTTGATTGTTACAGTCCTCCTCTGCCCTTTGATGAGCATTCACATGAGGCACACATATCTTCACCACATTGACCCTTTCAGAGAGGTCTGTTCACATACCTCTTCCTCCTTGTCACCAATTTTCCAATCATGTTCTTTCCAAGTCCCCAACCATCCAGCCAAAGCTTTGGCCACAGCCCATGAGCCAGTATATAATCAAACATCTACCATTTTTTCTGTCCAAGCAAAGTGAACAGCCAGGTGCACTGTTTGACATTCTTCCATTGGGACGATTTCCATCCATCACTGTCCTTCATGGTATTTCCAGAAAGGGGCTGTAGTGCTGCTGCTGTCCACTTTCAAGTTACAGGCTGCATGTCATGCAAAAACATCTGTAAACTAGGCCCAGGTTTTCTCTTAGCTCATCTAAGGAACTCCTCATGAGGCCATATGTCCAGAGTAGGAGAGGTTAGGTAATGTGACAGGAATGGAGATGTTGGACATTTGGACCATGCTTCGTGACACTTAACCTGTGCCATCAGGCCCTAAGCCAATCTTCTGTATACCCTTTCCATTTAATGGTAGGGTACTGCCGTGAGTCAGAAAACACCCAGTTTATGATGGGTAGCTCAGGCTGCCTGGTGACATGGTGGCCCGTGGTTAGGCGTTTGGTCTCTGCTAAAGCCCAGTAACAAACCAGAAGCTGTTTCTCAAAAGGAGAGTAGTTATCTGCAGAGAATTGCAGGGCTTTCTGTGAATCCCTAAGGATCTTCACTGTGATTCACCAGTAGAGGCTGGCCAAAGACTCCACACAGCATCTCTACCTGCTGCTGACATTTAGGCACCATTGAATCAGCTGGATCATAGGATCCAAGTGACATAGTGGCTTGCATGGCAGCTTGAATCTATTTCAAAGCCTTCTCTTGATTTGGGCCCCACTCAGAACTACAAGCTTTTTGAGTCACTTAATAAATTGGCCAGAATAACACACCCAAATTGCCTCCAAAAATCCAGAGGCCCACTAGGTATTGTGCTTCCTTTTTAATTGTGGGGAGGCCAGATGAAATAACTTATCCTTCACTTCAGTAAGAGTATCTCAATATGGCCCACACTACTGGTCCCCTAGAATTATTAGAGGTAGAAGGCATCTGCATTTTTGTTGGGTTAATTTCGTACTCTCTTGCATGCAAATGTCTCACCAGTAAGTCTAGAGTAATTGACACTTCTTCCTTATTAGGTCCAGTCAACATACTGTTCTCAGTGTAAGGGCCAGTGTGATGTCTTGTGGAAGGGAAAGGTGATCCCCTGATCTCTGTGGGCTAAATTACGACATAGTGCTGCAGAGTTAATACACCATTGAGGTAGGACAATGCAGGTGTATTTTTGGCCGTTCCACCTGAAGGCAAACTGCTTCTGGTGATCCTTTGAAACTGGAATTGAGAAAAAAGCATTGGCTAAATTAATAGTTACATACCATGTACCAAGAGATGGATTAATTTGCTCAAAGAGTGGAACCACATCTGGAACAGCAGCAGCAGTTGGAGTCACCACCTGGTTAAGTTCACAGTAATTCACTGTTGTTCACCAAGAGCCATCTGTTTTCTGCAGATCCTAAATTAAACCAAACCCACTGGCATTGAGTAGATTCCAACTCTTAGCAACTCTATCAGACAGAATAGAACTGCACCATAAGGTTTCCAAAAAAATAAATATTTCTATAAATAGAAGCAGCCTGCATTATCTTTCTCCTGTGGAGTGGCTGGTAGATTTCAACCATTGACCTTTTGCTTAGCATCTGAATACTTTTACCACTGTGCAACCAGAGCTCCTTACAGGCTAAATAACCAACAACAAAAAGAAAAACTCACTGTTGTCAAGTTGATTCTGACTCATAGTAACCCCTCCTTGGGTTTCCGAGCCAGTATCTCTACGGAAGTAGATTTCCCTGTCTTCCTTCTGAGGAGTGGCTGGTGGGTTTGAACTGCCAGCCTTCTGGTTAGCAGTCAAGTGCCTTAGGCACTGTGCCACCAGCACTACAGGCTAATTAGGTGAGTTACATGAGGATGTGTTAGGAATCACCACCCCTGCATCCTGCAAGTCCTTTATATTGACACTAATCTCTGCAGTCCTTGCAGAATGTGATACTGCTTTTTATTTACTATTTCTTAGACAGTGGTAGTTCAAATAGCTTCCTCTTGGCTATCCCTACCATGATAGCCTTTAGTGTATATGCCAGGGATCCCAAGTGAGGATTCTGCCAATTGTTGAGCATGTCTGTTTCAATTCAGCATTCTGGAACTGGGCAAATCAGTACAGGATGGGTTTGCAGACCCTCTGATTCCACTTTGAGATGGAGTGAGCTGTGATTCCATTAACAACCTGATTTCTATATGCCCCTACTCTGACTGGTGGGCCACAGTGTCTTCTTGGGTCTCCTGGAATTAGTGTCAATTAAGATCCTGTGTCCAGTAATCCCTGAAAAGTCTGATTTCCATTTCCCCAGTGAACATTCATTCCTTTCAAAAGTGGTAGATCCTTTGGAGAATTCTAGGAGAATGTTCCATATAAATTTTTGGCAGTGTTAGTGGGATTCTTTTTCAAGGGGACCTTGCCTCCCCTTCATTCAAATGGTTGTGGATATGTAAACTGGCTCAATTCTGGGAATTGATTGAGGGGCTGTGACTCTCTGTTTTGGCAGTTCAGGTTAGACTGCCGTTCTCTTGACCTAGAATTCTTCCCCTTTTAAAGGTCAAGCAAATATTTAGTAGATTTCCCATCTATTTCTGTCTTAGGGACAGCATGTCTAAGTAGCCAACGCCTAAGTCAAGGCAAGTCAGACTTTTCTGATTACTGGTCTGACTCTACTGTCCAGTATAGTAACCACTCCCACCTTGTCTTTGTTGATTTAAGTGCTGCCACTTGACCCTTACCACTATGGGGGTACAATCAGCCCCATTTTAATTAGGTGTCTTAATTAAATTAGGGCAGTGTCCCACTGTCAACAGCAATCCTCAAGGATACTGGGGCTCCTTTCACAAAATTTTTCTTCACCATTGTGGTAAAGGGTGTGTTCTCTGGGCATTCTCTGTATGTGTCTGTGGGTCTAACCTGATAAATGCACTCTGCCAATTTTCGTAAGTCTTTGGATACCTTCTTCTGCAGTATGCTAAGGCAGATCTGGGACTTTGTCTTGATTTAGTGCAGACTACCGCATAATCCATATTTCAGTAAACCAACGAAATAAATGATTAGATCTTATAGTACTATCTCGAACTGAAACATTGAATGAGGAATCTGTTCTTAGTGTGCTCAAATCGATAAACTCAGACTTACCCAACTTTATGTAATTTGCACCCTTATCCCACACCCTTAATTGCTATTCCCCCATGTATTCTCCAAGGCTTCTATTTGAGCTGAATGTGAATCAGACCATCAGTTGCTCATATGCAAGTTCATGTTGAAGCTGAAGAAATTAAAACAAGTCCACGAGAGGCAAGATACTGTTTTGAGTGTATCCCACCTGAATTTAGAGGCTATCTGAAGAATAAGTTTGACACATCAAACCCCAGTGACCTCAGACGACATGAGTTGTGCGATGACATCAAGAATAGCATACATGAAGAAAGCAAAAGGTCATTAAAAAGGCAAGAAAGGAACAAAAGACCAGAATGGATGTCAGATGAGACAAAGTTGCTCTTGAATGGTAGCTACAGTGAAAGAAAGAAATGATGAAATAAAAATGCAGAATCAAAGATTTCAAAAGGGAGCTTGAGAGACAAGGTAAAATACTGGAATGAAATGTGCAAACACCTGGAGTTAGAAAACCAAAAGGGAAGAACACATGCAGCATTTCTGAATTCTTAAGCTGAGAGAACTGAAGGAAAAATTCACGCCTTGAATTGCAATATGGATGGATTCTATGGGCAAAATCCACCACATGTCTGTCATTTTATCATAGTGTGTTGGCCTGAGTATTGCTGTGAAGCTGGAGGATACACCACTGATGTTTTGAATACCATCATGGTCACCCATGGTGGACAGGTTTTAACAGAGCTTCCAAACTAAGACAGACTGGGAAGAAGGATAGGACCATCCACTTTTCAAAGAATTGGCCAGTGAAAATCTTATGAATAATTGGGAAACGTGGTCTGGTATATTAGTAGAAAGCTTTATGAATATCCCTGAGACATTATCTGATATAGTGCTGGGAGGTGGGCCCCTCAAGTCAGAAGCACTCAAAATATGCCTGGGGAAGAGCTGTCTCCTCAAAGTAGAGTCGACCTTAATGATGTGGATGGAGTAAAGCTTTCGGGACCTCCATTTGTTGATGGGGCATAATTCAAAATGGGTAGAAATGGCTTCAAACATTCCTTAACAATCAGATCATGGAATGTACGATGTATGAATGTCGGAAAATTGGAAGTAAAAAATGGAATGCATGAAGATTGGTATGCTGGGCATTAGTGAGCTGAAATGGACTGGTTTTGACCATTTTGAATCAGACAGTCATAGGATCTATACTGGGAATGACAAATTGAAGAGGTATGGCATGACATTCCATCATCACAAAGAGTGTTTCAAGATCTGTCCTAATGGACAGTGCTATCAGTGATAGGATAATATCCATATGCCTACAAGGAAGACCAGTTAGAACAACCAAACACAACCACTGCTATGGAGTTGAATGCAACTCATAGTGACTCCTCCTCGGGTTTCCAAGACAGATATCTACGGAAGTACGTTGCCCAACCTTCCTTCTGAGGAGTGGCTGGTGGGTTTGAACCTCCAGCCTTCTGGTTAACAGTCAAATGCCTTAGGCACTACGCCACCAGAACTCCTCCAGTTAATACTACTGTGATTCAGATTTATGCACCAACCACCAAAGCCAAAGATGATGAAATTGAAGATTTTTAACCAACTTCTGCAGTCTGAAATTGACTAAATATGCAATCAGGATGTGATTACTGGTGATGGGAATGCAAAAGTTGGAAACAAATAAGAGTCACTGGTAGTTGGAAAATATGGCCTTAGTGATAGCAGTGATGCAGGATATCATGATAGAATTTTGCAAGACCAATGACTTATTCATTGCAAATACCTTTTTTTAACAACACAAATCGTGGCTATACATGTGGACCTCACCAGATGGAATACACAGGAATCAGATCGACTGCATCTATGGAAAGAGGTGATGGAGAAACTCAATATTATCAGCCAGAACAATCCAGGAACTGACTGTGGAACAGACTATCAACAGCTCATATGGAAGTTCAAGTCAAAGCTGAAGACAATTAAAACAAGTCCACATGAGGCAAAATATGCTTTTGATTATATCCCATCTGAGTTTAGGGACCGTCTGAAGAGTAAATTTGACTCATTGAACACCAGTGACCAAAAACCAGGTGAGTTGTGTGATGACATCAAGAACATTATCCAAGAAGAAGGCAAAAGGTCATTAAAAAGACAGGAAAGGAAGGAAAGACCAAAATGAATGTCATCAGAAGCAACTCTTAAACTTGCTCTTGAATGGAGGGTAGCTAGAGCAAATGGATGAAATGACAAGATAAAAGAGCTGAACAGCAGGTTTCAAAGACCAGCTTGAGAAGAGAATGTCAGTTGTTACAATGAAATGTGGAAAGACTTGGAGTTAGAAAAATCAGAATGGAAGAACTCGCTCAGCATTTCTCATGCTGAAAGAAGAAAAAAAAATTGTGCCTTGAGTTGCAGTACTGAAAGAGCCTATGGGCAAAATATTGACTGATGCAGGAAGCATCAAAAGAAGATGGAAAGAATATGTAGAGTCATTGTACCGGAAAGAATTGGCCGATGTTCATCTGTTTCAGGAGGTGGCGTATGATCAAGAACCAATGGTACTGAAGGAAGAAGTTGAAGCCGTACTGAGGAAGTTGGCGAAAAACAAGCCATCAGGAATCGATGGTACTCTTACCAGTTGAGATGTGACAGCAAATGGATACCACGCTGGAGGCACTTATTAATCTATGCCATGAAATTTGGAAGACCGCTACCTAGCCAGCTGACTGGAAGAGATCGATACTTGTATTTTGGGGCTCTTTCATTGAGTGGGTAAATATTTATTACGGTTATGTCCTCTTGTCCAATTCATCCTTTAATCATTATATAATGTCCTGTCTTGTCTCTTATGGTGGTTTTTGTTTTAAAATTCATTTTATCAGAAATTAAATTAATGCTGCTCTTGCTTTTTTGTAATTGCCATTTGCTTGATACATTTTTTTTCAGACTTTAGTTTTTAGTCTGTTTTTGTTTTAGTGTGTAAAGTGAGTCTCTTGTAGACAGCAAATTGGTGGTTTCTTACACATTCTGCAATTCTCTGTCTCTTAATTGGTGTATTTAAACCAGTTATATTTAATATAATTGTTGTCAAGTATGAATTTATTGCTGTCATTTTGTTATGTGGTTTTTTGTGGTGTTGCTGATATCTTGGTTCCATACAATTTTCTGTGCTGATCTTGTTTTATGATTTTTTTATTGTTTGCTTTGATGCTATTGTTTTAATCTTTTCTAAATATTTTTGCTTGCTAAATATTTGTGCCTTTTCTTTTTCATTTTGTTGAAAATGTCTTTGATAATTCCCTGTGGTTTACTGTTTTCTTCCCAAGTTTGAAACAGTCTGTTCTATCTCAAAATCATCTTGAACTACTCTCCATTTTGAAGTTCTGTACCTACACATTCTCTCTTTTTGGTTTGTAGTTATCCTCATTTACCAGTTGATGTCTTCTGGTTCCCTGTGTAGAGCCTTGTAAATTTATTTTTTTCAGTATTTCCAAACCTGGGTTGATTTCTGGGTTATGTTGTCATGTGTGTTTTATCATCTGTCGTTGCCTGTTGGTGGTGGTTTTCTGTTTGAAGGACTCACTTTATCATCTCCTATACATACTTGACTGCTAACCAGAAGGCTGGTGGTTCAAACCCACCAGCCACTCGTCAGAAAGGAGGTTGGGCAATCTACTTCCGTAGTGATACTGCCCCTGAAACCCAAGGAGGGGTCGCTATGAGTCGGGTCCGACTACACAGCACATAACAATAACACAACATATTGTTGGTCTGGTTTTATAAAAATCCATTCATTTCTGTTTATCTGGAAATGTCCTATAAGGGACATGTCATATGAGGGACAGTTTTAGTGGGTGTCTAATCCTTTCTTGGCAGTTTTTTTCTTCCTAGGTTATGTATATGTGATTCCTTTCCGTTGTGCCGTGCATGGTTTCTGTTGAGAAATTGGAGCATAGTTTTATTGCTTGCCCTTTGTAGGTAACTTTTCATTTTTTCTGTGCTCCCTTTAGGATTCTTTGTTGTCTTTGATTTTGGTAAGTTTGATCATGATATGTCTTGGTGATTTTCTTTTGGCATCTCCTGTTTGGGGTTTGTTGAACTTTTTAAGTGGATATCTTGTCTTTCAACATATTAGGGAAGTTCTCTTCCAACAAATCTTGGACAGTTTTCTTTATGGTTTCATTTGTCTCTTCCTGTTCTGGAATTCCAGTCACTTGGAAGATACTTCCCTTGATGGGGTTCCACATAAATCTTAGGCTTTCTTCATTTTGTTTTTATGTTTTTTTCTGATTGATCCCTTGACAAGGTAGCATTGAGAGACTTTTCTTCAGTCTCACTAGTTCTTCCATTGATTTAATTTTATTCCTTTGCCCTTTCTATGTGTTATCTATTTCTGAAATCTTAGTAGTAATTTTCTGGATTTCTTTTTGCTGTTTTTGTAGAGTTTCTAATTTTAAATTTATTTTTTCAGTTTGTTTTTGTATTGTTTTCTTAAATTATTCTAGAGTTTTGTCTGTATTTTTCTTAATTTTGTTAGTGTTTTCCTTCATCTGTCTCTCAGTCCTAAATATAATTATTTTGAATTACTCATCAGATAGTTCCAGTGCCACTTCTTCCTCTGGGAGGATTTCTAGCTCTGTATTCTGGTCCCTTGTTTATATTACTTTATCTTTCTTCTTTGTGTGAACTGGAATAGTCACATATCTCCGAGACATCGTAATGTCAGTATATTTATATTTAATTGGTAATTTTATGATGATTTTATTTTGATATATCTGAACAAGCAGGGCTGGTGTGCAGCTCTATTTGCCAGTTAGACACTCACAACCTGTCTCCTAGTAGTTGTGATAGAGGATGAGAATGTGTGCTCAGATCTCTGTTAGCTGTTTGTGTAGAGCAGTTGAGGGTGAGTTGGACTGTTACCGGCCACTGTTTGTCATTGTTCAGTTGATGCAGAAGTAGGTGGTGGTCTTTTCCCTGTGGAGTTGCAGACATGGTTGAGTTGTGTTGGCACAATTACTGTCTCCCACCTGGTGGGGGAGAGAAAAACAAAAGAAGAAACCAACAAACTAAAGAAAACAACAAACACAAAGAGCATAAACAAACAGCAACTGCAAAAAAAAAAAAAAAGAGAGAAAAAGCAATAAAAAAAAATTAAGGACAAAGAGAAAAAGAGAACAACAGTAAAAAAAAAAAAAAAACACCTCTTTTTGATCATCAGTGCCTCATGAAGTTGCCTGTGCAATCTTTGGCAAACAGCTGATTTTAGGTTGCTGCCCAAATTTGGAACACTGCTTACGAATATTCAAGATGGCCACACCATCAGGCCAGCGGACAGTCTACAGTTCCGTTTGTCTCCTTATTTACTGTTTTCATTCAGGTTCTTCTTCTATTAGTCAGTATTTAATCCATTTCTTTACCCGTCTCTTCATGTCAGGGTTCCAGGATTATCTTCTGTATCTGTTTCAATTGGTTTCTCGTTTCTTGTAGAGGGTTTGTGTAGCTTGTCTGCCTGTTCTACCACCTTTTGAAAGGTTCCTTAACATTCATTCTTGATGGAAAGTTTCTCTAGTTATAGTATTCTTAGTTGAGAGTTTTTTCCTTGTTTGTTTTGATCCTTTGTATATGGTGAGGAGCTCTGGTGATGCAGTGGTGCTAAAAGGGCAGGGAGACCACATCTTCTGACCTCCTCTAACCACACAAGAGGAAGACAGAATCACCATCAGTAACCTAAGACCTATTCCTGCCAAGCCAGACATGCTGCCTCCCTCTAGCCCTTTCACCTACCCTGACGCCAACCATTCCTCCCTCAGCACTCACTGCCTTTCTGCTAGGTTCGATAATTCACTGCAGTGGCCACACAAAACTCACAGATTATGGGGTTTATTAGGGAAGCACCAGGCTACAATTCAAGTTCAGGAAAAAATGCTCAGTCTCTCTCAGCCTGCCGTCTCTCAGCCAACAGTCTCTCTCCCAGCAGTGCATGGCCCTCGGTGTCTCACTCAGCAGTACGTGTCTCTTGTGTCTCTTTCCCAGCAGCATCTGTCTCTCAGGAATGCGTGTCTCTTTCAGCAGCACATCCTTCTCAGCCAGCAGTCAGAGAGACTTCTGCCTTTAGGAGGCCTCCTTTTGAGGCTGGCAGAATGGCTAAACTGGCCAATCTTAACATCAGAATTCTAAGCACCTGAGAGAGAGCAAACTTCCAAGAACATTACTTTTGTGCCACTCCCAACAGAAATAACCCAGGTGGATAGCATTTACAGTCAGGAGCTCCTCAGTTGCTTGCAGCAAATTCCACCACGGAGTTTACAAAGACTTATGGCTAGAAAGGCCATACCAGGTAATTTACTACATCGCAGGTGGTTAAGGCATTTGGATGATAACCAAAAGGTTGGCAATTCCAACTCAGCACTGCTCCATGGGGGAAAAAATTATACAGTCTGCTTCCATAAAGCCTTGAAAACCCTATGGCCCAGTTCTACTCTGTTGTCTAGAGTTTCTCTGAGTTGGAATCAACTTGATAGCAGTGGGGTTTGTTGTATTTGTTTGCTTCTCTCTCATTGCTGTCAGTATTCTCTCTTTATCCTTATTTTTTTAGATTGCCTAACTATGATGTGTTTGCATGTACCTCTCTTTGAGTTTATCTTCCTTGTCATCCTTTTAAGTTTTTTTGAATTGTAGATTCCTGTCATTTGTTACATTGGGGAAATTATCTTCAAATATTCTTTCTGTCTCTTTTGCTTTCTCATCTCCTGGAATTCCCATGATTTGTATATGGAGTGTCTGTTTCTGTCCCATAATTCCATTAAAATGTTGGCAGCCTTCTTCTGTTTTTTTTTAAAGCCCAGTGTTCCTTCACATTTAATTGAACATGAGAACTTTTTTCCATAATGAACCTTCATATCTTTCCCATGTAACCCTTATTTTCCTATGAAGACTGTTGGGTGGGGCAATAAATTGAAACTTAGCATTTTAAGAGTAATGGAATAAAATTCAGAGAAATAAAGTACCAGCCTCAGGATTTCATAAGAGGCAATCCTAAAACCTCAGCCTCTGAAATTCCATTGCATACTGTCAAAAGAGGCTAATTTGTATAATATCTATACACAGGTCAGCTCAATGTTTGTGGCCTGACCATATCCTTATTTTGACTGATTGAAATTTCTTCATATGACCAGTATATCTGGGTTCCTGTGGATTATTGCATTCCACATAATTGATAATAGCAAGTGTAGAAACATGAGCCTTTTAATAACATCCTGTCCAGTCACACACAAATACACATGGCTATATTCACTAGTAAGAGTACAGAAATAAAAAGCCCAAACTCATATGTGTATACCCTATCTGTAAAAAAATTGTCCTAACATCTGGTTCAGTGGCTGAGTTCCCCTGGAGTATCTTCAAGTGCACAATAACATCTCATCTTCTCTTTCTGGAGCTGATACAAGTTTGGGAAGCACAGACTGTGGGTTAGGTACTTTCTTCTCTTACTCAGATCTGTGTGTAACTTTGTTTTCTCTCAGGTAAGAGTGAATGCACTCACAAGTCAATCCCACTGCTTAAAGCATCATAGAAGACTGAGATCTTAAGATACCAACTGCTCTGGAATGAGGTTTGTGAACCACAGTTCAAAAGACTGATGGATAAGCAAGAACCACTGATGATAAGTAGAAAAAAGCTGACAACAATTGTTAGGCCATAATACTGCTGTCCTAACTGCTCCTCTCAGGACCTTTCATTTCTGCTGACCCCTTTGAATGTCCTCACGGTTGTTGTTGCTATTAGGTGCCCTCAAGTCATTTCTGACTCATAGTGACCCTATGTACAGCAGAAGGAAACACTGCTGGTCCTGTGCCAGCCCCATGATCCTTGCTATACCCAAACCCATTGTTGTAGCCTCTGTGTCAATTCATCTTGTTGAGAGCCTTCCCCTTTTTCATTGATCCTCCACTTTACCAAGCATCATATCCTTCTCCAGAGAATGGTCCCTACTTACAACATGACCAAAGTAGGTGAGTTGAAGTCTGGCCATTCTTGCTTCCAAGGAGCGTTCTGGCGGCACTTCCTCCAGGACAGATTTGTTAGTTCTTTTACCAGTCCATGGTACTTTAAGTATTCTTCACCAGCACCACAACTCAAAAGTCTTCAAGGTGCCAAGTGGAAATAGGCAGGATCTGTGGAATCAACAGTGTTGAGTTTGAAAGGAGGAACAGTTGGCAGGTAGCAGTTGAATTACCGAGTCTCATTCTCTTGTTTGTGTTAGCATCAAGCTATTCTTCTTTGTCTGTGTCTCAGACACAACATGCTAGCCCCAGATTGAATAAAAACAGTTATGTGGAGCCATCAGGAATGTTGTAGAGGAATGAGAAATTGTGTCTCTTTTCCGTATGGAAGTGATTATTGATCAAATCACTGTTTCAGTACCAAAGGAAAACAACACAGATGTGAAATGTGTGTGAATCCTCAATCATGTGTAGTACTGTTTCTCAGGGCAGTGCCAGCCCTGAGTAGGTGCAGGATTTTCCCCCCTCTCCCATTCAGTCAAACTTTAGTACAATGTTTCTCAAAGTTTAATGTGTATATGAATTGCTCTCTTGTTAAAAATTCAAATTCTTATTCAAGGGGTTTGGGGTGAGGCCTGAGATTCTTCATGGTTAAGGACCTCCCAGAGGCTGCCAATCCTAATGGTCTACTGAGGACATTTTGACCATAAAGCCTTATCGTATGTTACTACCATGGCTGAGTTTCTACAGTTGTTAAGATTACATATTTGCAAGCTAAGCAGTAATTTAAGTCCCAAGTAGTTGTTTTGAGGTGGTATTAAGAATAGAGGAAGTCTTTTATGGACCCAATGAAAGAGCCCCAAAATACATTAATCAGACGTTAAAAGATTTGAAAAGCCAAATAGATGACTCCACAGTCATAGTGGGAGATTTTAATATACCACTTTCTTTGAAAGATAGAACAACAGGAAAGAAATTCAGTAAATATACAGAAGAGCTAAATAATACACTCCACCAACTGAGCCTTATAGATATCTACACATCACTTCACCCAACAGCAACACAATATACATTCTTCTCCAATGCACATGGAACTTTTTCCATGATAGACCATATGTTAGGCCATAAAGCAAGCCTTAATAAATTTAAAAACATGGAAAAACTGCAAAGCATCTTCTCAGATCATAACGCTATCAAATTAGAAATCAACAATAGGAAGATCAACAGAAAAAGAGTAAACACATGGATACTGAACAATACCATTCTAGAGAAAGCCTGGGTAAGAGAAGAAATAAAAATAGAAATTCAAAAATTCCTTGAATCAAATGAAAATGAAGGCACAACATCCAAAAATCTATGGGACACAGCAAAAGCAGTGATCAGAGGCCAATTTATAGCAATACATGCACACATCAAAAAAGAAGAAAGAGCCAAAATCAACACTTTAAACCAACATCTCCAACAATTAGTAGAAGACCAAAAAGAAAGGCCC
>NW_006922414.1:377957-379315 GCF_000298275.1 Orycteropus afer afer
GGAAACAATTAGTCCTAGTGACTGGTACACCATCTGATCTGCAGCCTATATGACTATGAGACCAGAAGAACTAGATGGTGCCCGGCTACCACTGTCTTCTACTTGAAAGGGGATCTTTGTAGAAGATCCTTGACAGAGAATGGGAACAGTGTGGAACAAAACTCAAAGTCATTGGAGGAAAAAAAGGTGGGGACCAGGTTTGCTGGTCTAATAGAGCCGGATGGAACCCCTGAGACTATGGCCCCTAGCTGCCTTTCGAGTCTGGAATCGAACCACACCTGTCGTTTCCAGCCAAACAAAAGACAGGCATATGAGTTGAACATTTACCTCAAGTAGATACACTCCTTGGAAAGAACAATCATGGGAGAAAAAAGGGCTGCTTATGCACAGGGAGACAGCTCAGGGGACAGGAGCCCATGGAGGGATGGACACTGGGAAGAGGTAACAGTGGGGAGGAGGTGGGAGGGGAGGTGTTGCATTGTGGTAAACTGTGGTCAATGTCATGAGACAAAGTGTATATGAACTGCTGTATGGAAAGTGAATTTGCTCTATAAACCTTTACCCAGATCACAATAAAATAGAATAAAAAAACCAAACTCACTGCCATCAAGTCAGATCTGACTCATAGCGACCCCTCTTTGGGTTTCCAGGGCAGTATCACTCCAGAAGTAGATTGCCCAACCTTCCTTCCGAGGAGTGGATGGTGGATTTGAACCGCCAGCCTTCTGGTTAGCAGCTGGGTTCCTTGGGCACTATGCCATCAGAGCTCCTATGGAAGGAGGATGTTGTTGTTGTTATGTGCCGTCGAGTTGGATCTGACTCATAGCGACCTCTTCTTGGGTTTCTGAGTCAGTATCACTACAGAAGTAGATTGCCCCATCTTCCTTCTGTAAAGATTTGCCACCTTGGAAATCCAATGGGTGTTGCTGTGAGTTGGACTTTACTTGATGGCAGTGAGTTTGGTTTTGGTTTTGAGTAGTTTGGGAAAGTGCTAGTAAATGAATAGGCAGTTGCATTTCTCCGGTATGTTTGAATTTCTCAAGTTCTTCCTTTAAACCTAAGACTGGAGCTCTATGCCAATGCTTTAATCTGCCAGTGATCTTGAATAAAACCAAAAGGTTTCTAGTAAAAAAAAAAAAAAGTCTTTCTTCAGAAATATGAAGAATCTTTTTTTTTTTTTCAAGTCATTCTTTTATTGATTGATTGTGATTTGGGTGAAGAAAGTATATGTGAAATGCTGTATGGAAAGTGAAGAGCAAATTCACATATACTTTGTCTCATGACATTGACCACAGTTTACCACAATGCAACAGCTCCCCTCCCACTTCCTCCCCATAGTTACCTCTTCCCTGTGTCCA
>NW_006922414.1:380009-383946 GCF_000298275.1 Orycteropus afer afer
GACCACAACCTTGCCCCTTGTCAGCTCTACTATACACCTGGGAATTCTGCTCATTCACATAGGCTTATAGGACCATTGTCTGCCAACCCTATATATGTTCTTGGATACACTCCCCCAAAAAATAGGAATAATCTTGCTCAGGAGTATGATGGACTAAAAAGAAAAATTTTCTTTTTTAGCTTTTGTTCTAAACTTTTACCCAACAATGCCTTGTCTGGAATATATTCATCTTCCTATAGTCACAGTTCAGAAAGCTACACTGGCTGTTCACTTGGTTACCTATGTTGTTGTTGTTAATGTGCCGTCGAGTCGGCCCCGACTCATAGCGACGCCTCCTTGGGTTGCCAAGGCAGTATCATTATGGAAGTAGATTTCCCAGCCTTCCTTCCAAGGAGTGGCTGGTGGGTTTGAACCACCACCTTTCTGGTTAGCAGTCACGTGCCTTAGGCACTATGCTAACAAACTCCTTATTTACCTATAGGAAATATTTAACTATCTGTGTACCACTGATGGAAGAATAACAATTAATTATTATTTAAATCTAAATTATTCAAGTTATTTAAATAATTATTTAATTAATGAGCCTCCATTCTCACTGCTCTTGATCCTCTGTCATTTTGATTATTTTATTCTCTAATTTGCTCAATCTTTTGCCTGGTTAAGTGTTATTAAATCTTTGCATTGTCTTTCTCATTTTAGTTATTGTGTTTTACTTGTAATTTTTCTGTTTGGTTTCTTTTTATTCCTTTTGTTAGCTCCTCAGTTTGCTCTTGCATTTTTTTTTAATTTAGTTCTTTTAGATCTTTTTAATGTTTTCCCATAATACTTCAGTTTAATGTTGTTGTATTATATTTTCCTATTTTGTAATTATTTGGTCTTCCATAGATACACTTTCACTCCGTTCATCATGTGTATTTGGATGGGCCATCATTTCTCTTTTCTTTATGTTGTGGCATTGGAATTTTAGCGGGTGTTACCTTCCCAGTCCTTGGAAGGAAGATTGGGCAACTTACTTCCTTAGGAAAACTGCCTCAGAAATCCAAGGAGGAGTTGCTATGAGTCGTATCCAACGCCATGACAATGAGTTTGGTTTTGTTTTGGTACCTTGCTGGATTCAGAAGAGGACATGGAAAGAGAAATATCATTGCTGATGTTGGATAAATTTTAGCTGAAAGCAAAGAATACCAGAGAGATATCTACCTGTGTTTTGACTGTGCAAAGGCCTTTGACTGTGTGGATCATAACAAATTATGGATAATGTTGAGAAGAATGGGAATTGTAGGACATTAATTGTCCTTAGGAGGAGCCTGTACATAGTCCAAGAGGCTGTCGTTCAGACAGAACAAGGGGATACTGCATGGTTTAAAATCAGGAAGGGTGTATGCCAGGGTTGTATCCTTTCAACATAGTGAGCTGAGCACATAATCTGAGGAGCTGGACTATATGAAGAAGAATGCAGCATCATTGGAGGAAGAACCATTAAAACCTGTGATATGCATATGAACAACCTTGCTTGCTGAAAGTGAAAAGGACTTGAAGTACTTACTAATGAAGACCAAAGACTACAGTTCTTCAGTATCAATTACAACTCAACATATAAATAAAACAAAAATCCTTACAACTGTGCCAATAAGCACCATCACACTACATGGAAAAACTAAGTTGTCAGAGATTTCATTTTACTTGGATCCACAATCAACACGTAGGGAAGCAGTAGTCAAGGAAATCAGACATTGTATTGCACTTGGAAAATCTCCTACAAAAGATCTCTATAAAGTGTTAAGAAGCAAAGATGTCACTTTGAAGACTCAGGTGTGCCTAACCCAAGCCATGGTATTTTCAGTTACCTCGTATGCATGTGAAAGCTGGACAATAAATAAAGAAAACCAAAGAAGAGATGAGGTCTTTGAATTGTGATGTTGTTGGAGAATACTGAAAATACCATGGACTGCCAGAATGAACAAATCTCTCCTAGAAGAATTGCAGCCAGAATGCTCCTTGAAAGTGGGAAGTGAGAAGGCCAGACTGTGTCTCACCTACTTTGGTCATGTTGTGAGAAAGAAGGGACATTCCCTGGAGAAGGTTATCACGCTTGGTAAAATAGAGGGTCAGTGATGAAGGGGAAGACCCTCACAGAGATGAATTGGCACAATGGCTGCAACAGTGGGCTCATGCATAGCAAGAATTTTGACGCTGGCGCAGGACCAGGCAATGTTTCCTACTACATAGGATCGCTATGAGTCGGAACCATTCAATGGCACCTAACAGCAACAACAGCTTTCTAATTTTTCCCCAGTATTTGGTTTTTTTGGCCACACTACTTAATGCATGAAATTCTTATGTGGGTAGAGTCTTTGATTTCCTCTCCTTCTTTCTCCCTGACTGAATTAGGATTTGGAAGTTCCAAATCTTAGTTTTCACTTTTGCATGTCTTCCAAACATGCTTGATAGTCTGTCTGTCAGTGAGTATCACCACTCAAGCAAGGTACCGCACACTCATTAGTCTGTTCACCAGGAGGGCACAGTCCTTTCTGGTTATTGCTCCCTTCCCTTTTCTGTTCCTGGAACCATATTTTTGCTTGGACCACCCACACCCAGCAAACCCCCTTTAGGGCTGAGTGTTGCCGTTGCCCAAAGCTTTCTTCCTGTTTTGTGGGGGCTGCTTATATCTGGGCTGACATTCAGGGGAATTACAGGGACACATTTCCTTCCCTTCATGGGGAGGAGTGGCTAGTACTCCCCAGAACAACCTGAGAGCAATCTGTTTTGTTGAATTCAGAGCCCAGAGGTACTATGGTGGTTAAGAGAACCGTCTACATAGTTGACCCTCTTCCTGGATCCACTATAGGAATTTGTATCATTCTACTAGTTGACAGTTACCAGGTGCAGGAAGATTTTATCATACTCTAAATGCAGTCACAGGTAGGCCTGCCTTGTTGCTATAAGAGTCCAATCTGTAGTACATTGGCTGGGAGTATTGGCAGGCAGGTGGAGTGCTGACTATGGGAACAGACTCCATTGCAAGGTGTCTCTGTAGTAGTTCACAGCAGCCATGAAGTTCACAGAGTCTAGGATGCAGAAGACACTCCAAATGGATGCCAGAGAGCTCTGCCTTGTTGCTAGCAGAGTCCCCACTGTATATGTTGTCTGTGGGTATAGTCCCTACTCATGATGCCTGCCTAGCATGTAGCAGCCTCAGTCAGCAGTCTTCAGTGCTGACCACAGAGGGGAGCACTCACTCACTGCTATCTAGTCGTTTCCAACTCAGTGACTCCACCTTGGGTTTCCGAGGAGGTATTTCTATGGGAGTAGATTGCCCAGTCTTTCTTTCAAAAAGTGGCTGGTGGGTTTGAACTGCCAGCCTTTTGGTTAGCAGTCAAATAAATGCCTTAGGCACTATGCCATCAGAGCGCCCACAGAGGGGAGCAAACAGACCCAAACTGTTACCTAGGCAGGTCTATCTTGTTAGTTTCAGAGTTCTGTTAGGAAGTGTGGAAGGGAGGCAGGTAGATTATTCACTATGGGAGCAGACTCCATTGCAGCAGCATTCTGTGGCAATTTGCAGCGGGCTTGTTGCTGTCTGGTGACTGAGATGTTGGCCCACTCCAAATGGACCCCCTGAGAGGTCTACCTTGTTGATTTTAGAGTGGAATCTTTGGGTTCTATCTCTTTACAGTCAGAATGTGTGATGATTAGGGAAGCAACCTCTTTTCCTGGGGCTGCTTCACCACTTTACAGCAGCTAGCGGAAGCCAGAGAGAAAGCAGTCAGCTGAAGGGATTAGGAGAGGAGAGGCAACTCAGGCCCGCCCAGAGTAGCAGGCCGGAAGAGCAGGAGAAAGGGGATAAAAAGCCAGGAACCCGAACAGAGGAGCAGTCAGCCCCAGGGACAACTCAGGGATGCACAAAACAGCAGGGCAGAAGAGCAGGAGAAAGGGG
>NW_006922414.1:399997-401161 GCF_000298275.1 Orycteropus afer afer
CTTCTGTGTCTGTGTTAATTGGTTTCCCTTTTCTTTGTTGAAGAGGGTCTGTGCAATCCTTCTGCCTAGTCCGCCATCTTGCCCCGCCTCACATCATATAGGTTTAAGCTCAATGTATACTTACTACTTCCACTAAAAAAATATTTGAAGTCTTAGTATATTAGAAGAACAATTGAGACAAATGTTAGCTTGATTTTGGCTCTGAGGAGAATCATGTTACTTCATTGTTGTGGGTATCAGAAACTGGAACCAGAAACCTCTAGACATTGCTATTTGTACCTGCTCAGAGCCAAGGGTTCTGCAGAAGCTATCCCAGGGTGTGAGAACTGCCACACCTTGCCAGGCTTCTCCTCTGAACATCCAGAGGGGAAACTGATACTTTGAAGAATGAAAAGAATCCTGTCTGCAAACCACCTGCCAGACATGCCAAACCTCTCTAGGCTCTGTCTTTTTGTACCCTGTGCTTCAGTTCAGGCAGGTATTCTGAACTGGCCTTATGTTGTCCTGCTTCTGGGCTTTTTCTCTAGTGGTTCATTCAACTAGTGAGTCCTACTCGCCTCTTCTCCACTAACCAAAACCTACTCTGTATTAAGGGGCTACCTCAGAATAACATCTCCCCACTACTAAAACCTTCCATGTTTCTCTGACTCTCTGCCCATCTCTCCTTTTTCAAATCCCTCTGAAAGTTTTGTGATTGCTGTTCTTGTCAGTAACCCTCACCGTGATCTGAGTATCTATCTGATCCTCTTGTGGATTTGTGAATTCTTTGAAAGGGAAGCAAGGGAATGCTCAATAATCTTTGATCCATGTTCTGTTCATATGTCACTTGTTAGCTTCTGTTTTGGAGTGTTTGATGTGGAATTAAATTCATTTGTTGGGTTATTTTTGTGCTATAACAAAAACTTGTTCAATTCTCATTATAATGCCTTCTTCTATAAGGTTACATGATTTTTTATTTTATTCAATTGTGGCCCACCTATGTGGATAATAGCACTGTAAAAGTTAATGCATTTAGAATTACTCATTGCCCTATAGCTAACTTTACCTTATTTTTTTATCCCCTTTTACAGGAAATGACTTAAAGGCCTTACAAATACTTCTGTTCATTCTTACTTCAGACTTTACAATCAGGGGCCAACCCAGTCTGGAAGCACCTCTTACGAA
>NW_006922414.1:401261-405721 GCF_000298275.1 Orycteropus afer afer
ATATCATCACTGAGAACAAATCCAGGTCGACTACAGAACAGACCATCAATTACTAATACACAAGTTTAAGTTGAAGCTGAAGGAAATTAAAATAAGTTCACAAGAGCTAAAGTACAAGCTTCAGTATAGCCTCTGAATTTAGAGACCATCTGAAGATTAGATTTGAGGTATTGAACACCAATTGGCAAACACCAAATGAGTTGTAGGATGACATCAAACATGAGGAAATCAAAAGTTTATTTAAAACAAAACAAACAAACAAACAAAAACAGGAAAGAAAAGACCAAAATGAATGTCAGAAGAGACTCTGAATGATGATGACACTGAGGCGCAGAGAGGTTAAAGAACTTGTCCAAGGTTACATAACTGGAAATGACTTAAAGGCCTTACAAATACTTCTGTTCATTCTTACTTCAGACTTTACAATCAGGGGCCAACCCAGTCTGGAAGCACCTCTTACGAATGTTACAAGGAAACTGCTACCTCAGCAAACAAAAGAAAAGGAGAAGACTTACAATAACAAATGCTAAGTTTTAAAAAAGTTGTTTTCAGAAAACAGGAAATTTGGAAATTTTTAGCATTACGAAGAAGCTTTGCAGGTAAATGGATTTGGCAGGCAGGCTCTGTCAAAGTTCTGCAGAGCTTTGGTCGTCTTAAGGACTTAGTGTGAAGTAATTCTGTACTGCTTTTTAAATTGCTGTTGATCGGCTGTAGGTTTTTGGGTTCTAACTTTTCTGGTATATTGAAGATACATTATATTACATTACAATACCTTATATTACATTTTTATGAGTTAAGTTATTTTTTTGCCACTGTAAATAAAAGTATCAAAATATTCTTGCAAGTAGTTACAAGGAAGCATTTTTCTCTGCAAGCATCAAAGAGAGTGGAATGCTAAACAGTTCTTACGCAGCATTTTGGATATACATTTATTTTTTGTCTGAGGCCCCATCTACACTGAAAATATTAATTATATAAACCTGTTATCCTCTTCACATCCACATTGGATCACATGGTCACCTGCCTCATTGAAATGCCTTTTTCAAAACCTAGGTTTGCAGAACTTCACTATTTTTATACCTAGCCACAGTTTTGAAAAAGAAATCAGAACCTTGAACCACTCACAAACCCTGGGACAATTCTTCCTCCCGCATGTATTGCTGCAGTGCCCAGGACAGTAAAATGGACTATAAGCGGCGCTTCCTGCTTGGCGGGTCCAAGCAGAAGGTGCAGCAGCACCAGCAGTACCCAATGCCTGAGCTGGGCCGAGCACTGAGTGCTCCCCTGGCATCTACAGCCACCACCCCCACCCTGGGCAGTCTGACTGCTGCAGGCAGCTGCCACCATACCATGCCCCACTCTACTCCCATTGCTGACATCCAGCAGGGCATCTCCAAATACCTGGATGCCCTCAATGTCTTCTGCCGTGCCAGTACTTTCCTCACGGACCTCTTCAGCACTGTGTTCAGGAACTCTCACTACTCCAAGGCAGCCACGCAGCTTAAAGATGTACAGGAGCATGTCATGGAAGCAGCCAGTCGGCTGACCTCAGCCATAAAGCCTGAGATTGCCAAGATGCTGATGGAACTTAGTGCTGGGGCTGCAAACTTTACAGATCAGAAGGAATTCAGCGTCCAGGACATTGAGGTAGAGTATTTTCTGTCTTACTTGAATAGCAAAATGTACTCAGAGGTGAGAACGTTCTCTTAGTTTTCCCAAATCAGTGTAATAGTGGTCTTTCTTATTTTTTTTAATCTCTCCTTCTGAAAATTGTGGTGTGGCAGGTTCTGAATTGCTTTCATTTAAAATTAGATAGGTTAAAAGGGTATTAAACAAATCAGCCCATATTTTATGTTCTTGTCCTTTAAAATTTAAAATTTCTATTTAATATCTGAAAGACATGCTGTTGAAAGTACATAATAGGTGCTGAGACTTTTATATATGATTATGAGTTTTAATTGTGAATTTTCAGTATTTAGAATCATTAATGTGGAAAGTTCTACACATGTTTACAGGATAGGTTATTTTTTCCAATTCTAGATTCACAGTTTTTATTTGGATATATTTTTTTCTTACACTAGATTAGAACGTAAGATTAGATACAACTTTACACCTACTCCTCACTCATCGACTATAGTGTAATTTCACATTTATGAAATGAGTTTATGAGATTTACTATCTCACTATTTTGTGCATTGATGACATATGTCTGGCAGTAGCAAACACTGAGGTACAAAGCGAGAGTGATACGAGCTGTGGTGGTTAAAGTTATGTGTCAGCTTGGCTGGGCCAAGCTGTGGTTTAGTAGTTATGTAATGATATAATTTGGCAGTTACGTAATGATGTAGTCATCACCCATTTTGTGATCTAGTATGGTCATCCTCCATTTTCACATAATGCCAATTTTCACATAACCAACCTGGTCTTTGGAAACCTAACGATCTCTATAAGTGAGGAGTAGGTATAAAAATGACCTTGGTCTAGGAAATGATTTGTTAAACTGTGATCTGTTATACTAATTTGACTGATAGATTTTTTAATTATTATCATCGGTGTTTAGCTGCTCAGAGAGTTAATCTGAGACTCATTTTTCCATCTGTCCTTGTACATCTTACTAATGTCAGAACATAGGTTCTTGGACTTGAGGTGCTAGGAGGAAAAATACCTCTTTTTCCACCCTGGGGCTGTATATGAGCTTGGTAAATCACCATTCTTTTGAGTAAAGTGTGATGACTGAGGTGACTGCTTTGGGTTAAAAAAAAAAAGATACTAAGTTAAAAAAAAAAAAAAAGGCTATTAAGTAATAAGACTAATTTTTATTGTGCTTAAAAATTAATTTTGAGACATTACTAAGAAGAATTTAGAATTATTTTTGACCAGACACAGCATCACTGTTGTAAATCAGGGATCAACAAATTTTCTATCAAGGGCAAATAATAAATTTTTAGATTTTGTGGGCTACATGTGGTCTCTGCCACATATTCTTTATTTTTTTTAACAATGCTTTTTTTATTCTTACCTCTGGGCTTGTTTGTTGAGCTGAATTTGCCTCATGGACCAAAGTTTGCTGAACCTCCTGGTATAAATGTATAATAATCTCCTTGGATAATTCTAATTTTAATCTTTGTGTGTGTGTGTGATTTGGGTGAAGATTTACAGAGAAAATTCACTTTCCATACAACAATTTACATATACTTTGTCTCATGACATTGACCACAGTTTACCACGATGCAACAGCTCCCCTCCCACTTCCTCCCCATAGTTACCTCTTCCCTGTATCCATTCCTCCATGGACTCCTGCCCCCTGAGCTGTCTCCCTGTGCATAAGCAGCCCTTCTTTCTCCCATGATTGTTCTTTCCAAGGAGAGTATCTATTTGAGATAAATGTTCACCTCATAAGCCTGTCATTTGTTTGGCTAGAAACCACAGGTGTGGGTTTAATTCCAGACCTGAAGGGCAGTTAGTTATAGTCTCAGTGGTTCCACCAGGCTCTATCGGACCAGCAAACCTGGTTCCCCCCCCTTTTTTTTTTCCTCCAAATGATTTTGAGTTTTGTTCCACATTGTTCTCCCTCTCCATCAAGGATCTCCTACATAGATCCCCTTCCAAGTGAATGACAGTGGTAGCCAGTCATCATCTAGTTCTTCTGCTCTTATAGTCATATAGGCTGCAGATTGGATCATGTACCAGTCACTAGGACTAATTGATTCCATGAATTTTGGTTTTCTTCATTCTTCTTTGCTCTGGAAGAGGAGAGACCCATTGTTGCATCTAGATGACAGCTTGCTAGCTTTTAAGATCCCAGTTGCTACTCGCCAAAGTAGGAGGTGGAACAATGTTTTGTGTAGTATGTTATGCCAACTGAGCTTGATGTCCCCTACGACTGTGGTCCCAAGCCTGCAGGTTCAACTACTCGGTCCCTCTGGGTAGCTGGCTGTGAACAAGCAGTGACTACAACCTTGCCCCTTGTCAGCTGTACTATATACCTGGGAATTCTGCTGATTTACATAAGCTTATAGGACCATTGTCTGCCAACCCTATATATGTTCTTGGATACACTCCACATTTCATAGACATACCTAATCGTTCAGCCTGTCCACCCATCTATCCACCCTTATACCCATGCTTGCCTTCACTGACAGCGCAGTACTGTATGTGCAAAAGGGTTCATATTTGTTGTCTGTACCTCCCGTGTACCTCTCTATGGCTTTCTCATCCTCAGTGGTGCCATATTGGTCACTCACATTTGGTACATTGCCCTTCTTCTCCTCACCCAAACCAATACTTATCTCTATCTATCTAACAGTGTTCCCTCCCCTCCCCTCCCCTCCCATCCCTGGTAACCAACAAAGAAAATTTCCTCCAGTAGATAAACCTTTCTTTAACTTTTACAATAACGGACTAATACAATATTTGTCCTTTTGTGATTGACTTATTTCACTCAGCATAATGTCCTCCAA
>NW_006922414.1:409816-414954 GCF_000298275.1 Orycteropus afer afer
TGTATTTTCTTCCAAAATTCTTGTAAGGTTTTTTCTGTGTTTTCTTTGGTCTATCTCTCAGTCCTTTGAAGATACTTAAAGATAATTCTTTTGAATTCCTTATCAGAGAGTTCCAGTGTTGCTTCTTCCTCAGACATGTGTTCTGGGTTTGTATCCTGCTCCCTTGTTTCTACCACTTTATCCTGCTTCTTTGTGTGGACTGTGATGGTCTGTTGTTTCCAAGTCATTGTGGCATTGTTGTAGTTAGATTTCTGTTAACTGTTTGTGAAGAGCAGCCAGGGGTGATTCCGGCTCTTCTTGGTGGTTTTTTATCGTTGGCCCGTTGGTGGTGAAGGAGGTAGTGGCTCTCGCTCAGTAAGTGAAGTCGCAGGAGGTGTGGGTGTAGTTGTGTCTTATAGGGACTGTTGTTGTCTCTCACTCAGTTAGACACAGATTACAATTGAATAACCATCAAAAACCTTTTCATTCTTGCGGGTCCGGAGTGTCCTTGCGGTTGCTGGAAAGCAGAATGTGTTCTTAAGCCCCAAGAATCTGCTAGAGCGCTGTCTCTTTAAATATCCAAAATAGTCAAGCCACTTTTAAAGCTTCAAAATGGCAGTGCCCTCTGGACCAGCAGAAGTCCACAGCTCAGCCCACCTTTCTCTTCACCTTCTCCGTTTATTCCCTAGCCACCGTGCACAGTCCTCCATGCAGTCCCTGGCTAGGCGGGCTGATTTTTTGGTTAATTCTTAGGTCCTACCACCACTCAGGAATCTCCAAGCTGCCTGTGTCATCAGGATCGCTGCCAGACCACAGCTACGTCTCTCTCCTTTTTTGGTATTTTCACGCAAATTTTTCTGCTAGTTGGGGTTTAGTCCACTTATATATCCTTCCCTTCAGGGCTCAGGGGTCCAGGATTATCTTCTGTGTCTGTGTTAATTGGTTTCCCTTTTCTTTGTTGAAGAGGGTCTGTGCAGTCTTTCTGCCTAGTCTGCCATCTTGCCGGAACGCTCTCATTTGAATCTTTTTATTCAAGTATATTTATTTATAGTTTCTGATTATTGCCATGGTCACTTTTCATATTCAGGAAAACAGTCATTTAAAAGTATTTGTAAAATGGTTTGTCATGGTTTCAAATGTTTAAAGTTTTATGTGTAAAACATACATGTGTTTCTCAGAAATTCAAGCTATGAAATTTAAAACTTCTAATTTATTCTCCTACCCTCTCCCCAACCTGTTCCTTACCTTGGATGTGACCATTGTTACCAGTTGGTTGGTCTGTGCCATTCCAGACTACTGTATGATCATGCAGGTACATATCTAGGCAGGTACAAGTGTACAGCATTACCTTTTGTTTATGTAAAAAACCAAAGTGTTCAGCCGACAGTGTGCTTAGTTGCTGCTTTACAGAGATGTGGCAGGAGCACAGTTAGGAATACTGTGCCCTCTCTTGGAAAATAAAGAGTATAATACTAGACTCAGACTATTATACAGCTGTCATCTGAAAACAACCCATGCACTTTTAGCATTGTTTAGAATTTCAGGCTAATAGTGGTTTGAAAAGTAAGGCTAGAGGCTTTTATATTAATCTGAAAATTTTTGAGTCCTTCTTCAGGCCATGTTTTAGGTATTATGTATTACAGCCTTGGAGGGCAAGTGCGTTGTTCTTTTGAGAACAATTAGAGGATTAACCATCTATGAGGAGTAGGGTTTATTACTAAGCTACTGGGGCCCAGCAACACCTACTTTGTCCCTTCCACTTTCCTGGAACCAACATGGGTCACTCACACTGAGAAGGGGAGATATTTCCTGCTGTTTGGAATTTTGGCTTGGCTCCCCAATGACATGGCAATTGTTGTTGTTATTTTGCCATCGAGTTGGCCCAACTCATAGGAACCCCTCCATGGGTTTCTGAGGCGGTATCACTATGGAAGTAGATTGCGCAACCTTTGTTCCGAGGAGTGGCTAGAGGATTTGAACCACTAGCCTTCTGGTTACCAGTAAAGTGCCTTAGGCACTATGTGTTACCAGAGCTCCAAATGGCAATTAGGATAGTGAAAATACTACCATGTTTTTTGTATAGGCTTTTCAGTCTTTTCTGGAAATTAAGTGCTATTGATGGGTTTAGAATCCATGGGTCTTCTCTAAGTTTCAAACAGCTGACTTATAAGTGAATTCTAAAATGTGATTGCCAGGTTTAGGCCTGCAGACTTAGCATTTTGCCTTTTCACAGAGCAATATTTGTTAATTCTAGAATTAATTTACCTCCAGGAGATTTATTTTAGGCTGATAAGGATCTGTCTGCTGGGAATATTCACCAATTTAGATGAAGTGGCAAAGCATTTGAAGTTTTTTCTGTTGGTCTTTTTAGGGTGTTATTAGCAGTCCCATAAGGTGCTCCTTAACATTTATCCCTGGGGAAAGAAGTCTTGTGGCCTGTCATTGGTGACCTAACTGGCTAGTGGCTAGTCAAAAACTTCTGCTCAGGAGCTCAGCCCTGAGGTAAGGTGAGGAATGCCCTGAGTTTAGGACTATTCAAATGCTTAACTATTTTAAACAAGAACAAAGTACTGATTCTCTGGTCTTATTCCTGAAGGTGGCCAATGTGTTCTTCTAATGCTTCGTAAATGGTTCTTACAGCTAGGTTTAGGATATGCTTAATGATTGACAGACACTGATGCCTATGTCCAGGACCTATGGCTGCTGACTGTGTGCTGTGCCATTCAGCTCTGGGGCAGACAAGGTGTACTTGAGTCCTACCCTATTTGTACTTACTGGGGACTTTGTGACTTACCCTGGTTGATAACAATTTTCCTGTTAGAGAAATGAATAGATCTATGGTGTTTCACTAGTTAACTTGTGCCTGTGACACTATTCAAAGTACATCATCCCAGGAAGTGAGTTATGGGACATGGAATTAGAAGGTCTAGATTTAGAAGATGACTGCTTTTTTGCTGCCTTTGTGGCCTTAAGTAAATCTTTTAACATCTGTGAGCTTTAGTTTAACCTAATCTGAGCCTCAGTTTAACCTTACTGTAAATTGGAATTACCACTTATCTTCCAGAGTTGTGAAGATCAGATGTGATGAGTGTGTGTGAAGTGCTCTCCCAAATAGTTGTCATTGTCATTGCTTGTTATTATTGTTTCAAAAATGGCTTGAAAAATGCTATTAGACCTTCTCCAAGGTAAAAAGCATTTATGTACAAAACCAGCATCAGAATGAAGTATGCACCAAGTCATTCTTCTAACTGAAACCCTTTTAGGTGGAGGCAGTTGCCAGTCCCAGGGTATTTGCCCCACTCAGTTCTTTCCTGTTTCCAGAGGTGGGCACCTTCTCTTTCCTTTGCTTTATCTTCTCTCTCAGGCATTGTAAGGCAGCAGCAGTTCATGAGGATAGAGCAGCAAACCTGGAATGTTTGAAGAGCAATGAGGAACCTATTGTGACTTGAACATAGTGAGCAAAAGGGAGAGCAGTATGTGGTGATTTCAGAAAGGCAAAAAGGCAAAAATGGATTTAAATCACAGCCTTGGAAAGGAGAGTGTAGTCTCATTACATGTACTTGGCTACTATACAGATCGGGAGGCTATAAAGAACAGTTGTCCACAATTAGTTATTGTTGTTCTCAGTCTTAGAAGCCAGAGCATCAGGAAGGATCATAGGAACACCAGATGAGAGTAAGTCCTCCAGTGACATATAAGGCCTTTTAAGAAAAGGAAACCAAAGTTGTTCTTCAGGGGCATTTTGTTTTAGCAGCTATTAAGAATAGAAGGAGTGCTGGTAGAGCCATGATAAAGTGGTCAGCTGCTAACTAGAAGGGCAGCAGTTTGAACCTACCAGCCACTGGGCAGGAGAAAGAAGTAGCAATTTACTCCTATAAGAAGGTATAGCCTTGGAAACCCTAAGGGGAAGTTCTGCTTTAAAGAATTGACTTCATGGCACAGAGCAACAAGAGGAACTTAGATGTCATTTTGGGAGTTAAATTTTTCTGTTATAAAAAGTAATCAGAAAGATGCCGCTCTTTTTGTAAAATCTCTATTTAGCAA
This sequence comes from Orycteropus afer afer, assembly GCF_000298275.1. Lineage (NCBI taxonomy): Eukaryota > Metazoa > Chordata > Mammalia > Tubulidentata > Orycteropodidae > Orycteropus > Orycteropus afer. Next base: position 413,840 of record NW_006922414.1, read on the forward strand.
ATACTAGTGTGAACCATGTTATTTCAGTAGGAAGGAGGCAAGGATATTTTATGCCAGGATGCACAAAGGAGAATCCCTACACCCAATCGTAATAGTGCTATCGTAAAGAAAAATGACAAGGATAGATTTGTCTTTGGATCCCCCCTCCCCCAAAAAAATCTCCTTTAGAAGTAGTATTAGCATGGAATGAACCATTTGGACTATGAAGACTGGGATAATTACGTTTTTACACGCAAGCAAGCCATCAAGGTTCCTGGAGCAAAGATGGGCAAGAATGTCAACACAGAGAAGTAAACCACGGCCTGATTCTCTCAAGTCCTGACAACGTATATTTTGTTATGGCAGTACTATGGCAGAAACCAAGATTGCAAATTAGGCATGTAAGTGTGTGCTAGGGAGACAGTTAAAGGGCCTGCTCCTTATAAATCTGCTCTTAGAGAAAATGAGAGTGATTTTAAAAAATTCAATAAATAGAAAGGTTGCTAGAGTGAAACAGAGGAGTCATTGAGATTTCAGGTATTTGTTGAATCTAATCTGGCTTGGGTGACTTCTGCAGTGTTGAGACTTTAGATCTATAGTCAGAGCCAGTTTTAGAAAACCGGTGGGAGAGATACAACTACCTACTTAGTCTGTTTTGAGAATTGTTAAGGAAATGCCAACATGTCTCTCCAGCTTCCTGGGACAAAGCTTGAATTTTTTCCATCCCTTTCTATCTTGAGATGTAGCTTTACACATATATCCATGCAGGGAATACAAAACTCTTAGCTGGCTTCAGCTACAATTTTGTAGCTTTTTAATTAGCAGTTCAGAGAGAGTTTCCATTCCAGGTTACAAACCTGAGGTTCAAGAACAATAGGCCTTTAATGTCCTGGAAGAGAGGGAGAAAAATTTAGAACAGACTTCAAATTCTTAGAGTCCAGAGTTAACTGGATCCATTGAGGCTCTAGGATTCCCTGAGATTGTTGCCCTGAGATACTCTTTATTTATTTATTTATTTATTTATTTATTTTTACCATCGCTCCATACTCTCCTGCACCCTGAGCTCTCTCCCTATGCATAAGCAGCCCTTCCTTCTCCCATGATTGTTCTCTCCAGGGCGTGTGTCTACTTGAGGT
>NW_006922414.1:419054-433830 GCF_000298275.1 Orycteropus afer afer
TTGTTGTTTTGATTTGCATCTCTCTAATAGCTAATGATCGTGAGCATTTCTTCATATGTTTGTTGGCTGGTCAAGCCACTTTTTAAACCTTCAAAATGGCAGTGCTCTCCGGACCAGCAAAAGTCCACAGCTCAGCCCACCTTTCTCTTCACCTCTGTGTTTGTTCCCCAGCCACCATGTACAGTCCTCCGTGCAGTCCCTGGATATCAGGGTGATTTTTAGGTCAATTCTTAAGTCCTACCAGCACAGGAATCTGCGAGAGCGCTGTCTCTTTAAATACCCAAAATAGTCAGGCCGCTTTTTAAACCTACAAAGTGGCGGCGCCCTCCGGACCAGCAAAAGTCCACAGCTCAGCCCGCCTTTCTCTTCACCTTCTCTGTTTTTGCCCCAGCCACCGTGCACAGTCCTCCGTGCAGTCCCTGGCTAGCAGGGTGATTTTTAGGTAAATTCTTAGGTCTTACCACCACTCGGGACTCTCCAAGCCGTGTCATCTGTGCCATCAGGGTCGCTCAGGTCGCTGACAGGCCGCAGCTCCGTGTGTCTCCTTTTTTGGTATTTTCACGCAAATTCTTCTGCTAGTTGGGGTTTAGTCCACTTTTGTATCCTTCCCTTCAAGGCTAGGGGTCCAAGATTATCTTCTTTGTCTGTGTTAATTGGTTTCCATTTTCTTTGTTGAAGAGGGTCTGCCTAGTCCGCCATCTTGCCGGAACCCTGAGGTACTCTCAACTATGAAGTGAAACTATCCCCTAAACTCACCATTAAACTAAATAGAAGTTTAACTAAAAAAATTTAAAATGTCACCTTTGAGTACTACACTTTAAAAAATTATCTGTATGAGACCTTAGTGGAACACACTAGACTGACACTCCACTAGAAATTAAAGGAAAAAATCTATTGAAGGAATAAAATGATTTGCAAATGGGAAGGTATTTACAGATATCCATGCTAGATGTCAGAATGCCTGCAATTGCAGAGAACATTTAGGGGTTTAGAAGGATCTGTGTTACAAGCAGTGGGGGAGGAAGCATAACAAAAGTTACAAACTTAAACATTATCAGCAAATTTATCTGTTATATATTGAGAGCTATTACATACTAAAAATTGTTACATCCTGAGGCTTTAACAAAGCATTCATTCAGGGGTTCATTTTTCTTTCACATTTGAAGTCTGATTCCTTATCTTGGTTACAAATTTACAAAGAGCTAGTAGACACAGTTCGGAAGGAAGATGGGGCGATCTACTTCCATTGTGCTACTGCCTCAGCAACCCAAGGAGGGGTCGCTATGAGTTGGGTCCAACTCGATGGCACATAACAAGAACAACAAGAAGTAGACACAGTGGGGAATCCTAGTGAATGATAAAATCATTTGGAACTAAGACTTGATATGTTTCTATCTCAGGTAAAGTTATTTACAAGTTCTCACTTGATTTAACATTATCAGTTCTATTTCTCAACCTTCTGCTTAATATTATTAACAGACAAGTAACTCTTCTCCTAGGTTAGAAATCCTGACTTCTGCCTTCTTATTTAAACAATAAAACCGTTAACAAAAGGACTGGTTTCTTTAGAAACATAGAAATTCAAAATGAAGTTTAATTTAGGTCTGAAGTCACCCAAATCAGGTATGTCAGTACTTCAGTTTTTAAAGTTTCAGGTCCACTGACTACATAGACAACAGTGACCCTAAAGCATAGGTGAAAAGTTAAACAACAACCAAAAAAAACCTCACTGCCATCGAGTTGGATCCAACTTATAGCGACCCCTCCCTGTTTCCAAGGTGGTAGGTAGTATCTGTATGGGAGTAGATTGCCCAGTCTTCCTTCTGAGGAGTGGCTGGTAGGTTTGAACTGCCAGCCTTCTGGTTAGCAGTCAAATGCCTTAGGCGCTAGCCTACTGAGCTCCTAAATCTAAGTTAATGGGAGTGAAACAACTATAATAGAAATAGTGAGAATACTGACTTAATGTAGAATGTAACCATTGTCATTGAAAATTATGTGTAGAAATTGTTGAATAGGAGCATGTTTTTGCTGTGTATATTTTTACCAAAAATACAATAAAATATATATTTTTTTTATTTAAAAAAAAAAAGGTAAAGAGGGGCACTTTGGCTTCTACTGTTAGGGTAACCAGAGAGGAGGTGGAGTGAGGTCAGTCTTTGAAGGACAGTAGGAATTGGATCTTCTGAGAGGCCACTTAATCCTTTGCTTTCCTAACACCATGATAGCTCTATAGTGGGTCTTCAGTGTTGGGAGGGTTTTTTAATCTGGGCAGGTGCACTTCGTAGACAATCCAAGGCCCAGGGCAACTGCAAGACTCCCAAGAGTTATATGACTTTAAGGGGAATATAACTTATATCTTCCTGGCATTTTTAGTGGCTTTTCAAATATCACTGCTTTATAACTTGACAAACAGACATTAAATCAAGTCTTTATATAATTGAATCTTGGCTTTAAGTTTGATTCATTGACAAGTATCTTTTATATACTGTATGATTGATTACCCATGAATCTGTTCAAGATAATTTATTTGTGAACATTGACCAACTCTTAAAGACCATATTGCAGGTGTATTAACATTTATTTTGGATAGATGTAAGCCAGAGATACTGTAGAGCAACAAGAATGGAAAATATTAGAAGCTTGTTTCAAAATGGTGATTTTCATTATTCTCAATGAAATTAAATATGCTTATTATTCCTGCTCCCCTTCCCTAACCCAAAAGGTAAAATTCAGTGTCACTTCCTTGTATGGCTAGTAGATTTTCCATAACAGTTAATTTTAACTATACATGTGACATGAAAATCCAAATTGCTGTTATTAATCAGAACTGAAATTCACATTACAAAAAGAATGTATGCATTGTTTCCACACCACTGAACCTAAAAAGATCCAAAGAAATACAGGAAAAAAATTAAAAAAAAGAATATATGAATCCAGTTTTCAAACAGTTCCTAATTTCTAGTCATTCTTTTTGACATATTCTTTTATTCAAGTGAATCTCCTTTTAACTGAATTGTCTTCTGATGTTGGCCTTTAAAAGAATCCATAATTAGAAAAATGTGGAATAAAACTTAAAATCATAAAAAATACCAGGCTTACTGGTCTGGTAGACACTTGTGAAAACCTGAGACTATGACCCCTGGTCACTCTTCAGGCCTGGAGTTGAACTCACTCCTGTGGCTTAACTTCCAGCCAGTCAACAGGCCTACGAAGTGAACAGGTATACCAGGTAGGTACATTCCTTAGAACAGTCAACCACAGGAGATCATAAGGGCAGCATTTGCGCAGGGAGAAAGCTCAGAGGGCAAGAATGCATAGGAAAAAAGGACACAGGAAAAAGGTAACCACAGTCAGGAAGTGGGAAGAGAGCTGTTACATTGTGGGGATTGCAACCAGTATCACAAAACAAAATATATATGAGCTGTTGAATGGAAAACTAATTTACTCTGTAAACTTTCACCCATATCACACACAAAAAGAATCCATAATTAATTGTTGTTGTTAGGTGCCATCACATCATTTCCAATGTATGGTGAAATATGTATAAAAAAACAACCTACCATTTCTGACTCATAGTGACCCCCTTTGGGTTTCCGAGGTGGTAAATCTTTACAGGAGTAGACTGCCCAGTCTTCCTTCTGAGGAGTGGCTGGTGGGTTTGAACCACCAACCTTTTGCTTAGTAGTCAAATGCCTTAGCCACTATGCCACTAGAGCTCCTTGAAACATGTATAATACCCATGTATAATACCTGGAATTGCAGCATCCTCAAAATAATTACTGAGTGTGAGCCCATTGTTACAGCCACTGTTTCATTTCGTCTCCTTGAGGGTCTTCTTTTATACTGACCTTCTATTTTCCAAGCATGAGGTCCTTTTCCAGAGATTGACCCCTCCTTGATAACATTTCCAAAAAATGAGAGACAATGTCTCACCATCCTCACTTCTACGGAGCGTTCAGGTTGTGCTTCGCCACGGCTTGAATGAGGTGCATCTTAGTCCTCTAAGTGACATCTTTGCTCTTCAACACTTAAAAGAGGTCTTTTGCAGCAGATTTGCATTATACATCATTTGCTTTCTTGATTGTTGCTTCCAAGGACATTGATTGTGGATCCAAGTAAAGCAAAATACTTGACAACTTAAAGCTCTTTTCTCCATTTATCATAATGTTGCTTATTGGTCCAGTTGTGAGGAATTTTGTTTTCTTTATGTTGAGGTATAATCCATACTGAAGGATTTGATCTTCATCAGTAAGTGCTTCAGGTCCTCTTCATTTTCAGCAAGCAAGGTTGTGTCATCTGCATATTGTAGGATCTTAGTGGTGTGATACTGAGTTCTTATAGTCCAGCTTGTAAGATTATTTGCTCAGCATACAGATTGATTATGTATAGTGAAAGGATACAAGCCTGACACACCTTTCATTGTTTTAAACAACAAAGTATCCTTCTGTTCATTTTGAATGACTGCCTCTTGGTCTGTGTACAGATTCCACTTGTATACAATTAAGTGTTCAGGAATTCCCATTCTTCTGTGTAATTCATAATTAATTATGATCCACACAGTCAAATTTCTTTGTATAGTCAGTAAAGCACAAGTAAACATCTGTCTGATATTCTTTGCTTTCAGCCAAGATTCATCTTACATCAACAGTGATATTCCTCATTCCGCATCCTCTTCTAAAACCTGCTTGAATTTCTGGCAGTTCCCTGTGGAGGTGCTGTTGCAAACGTTTTTGAATTATCTTCAGCAAAATTTTACTTGTGTGTGATATTCTGTTGGTTCATCTTTCTTTGGAATAGGAACAAATGTGGATCTCTTCCAGTCACTTACCCAGGTGGCATTTTATTCTTCGGTGAAATATCTCTATTAGTATTCTTTCAATTCTTGGACCCTTGTTTTTCTCCAATGCCTTCAATGTAGCTTGAACTTCTTCCTTCAATGCCATCAGTTCTTGATCATATGCTACCTCCTGAAATGGTTGAATGTTGATAATTCTTTTGGTACAGTGACTGTATCTTCCTTCCTTTTTCTTTTAGAAAAACTTCTTATGATTTGGGTGAAAATTTACAGAGTAAATTGGTTTTCCATTCAATAATTCCTACACATTTGTTTTGTGACATTGATTGTAAGTCCTGCAGTGTAACAGCACTGTTCCCACTTCCTCCCTGTGTTTTCCATTTCCTTTTGTCCTTCTTTCTGATTCCCTCCTTCCTTCTAAGCTTTAACCATGGGCAAATGATGCCCTTCTGATCTCATATGCCTGATTGTTCTGAGGGTTGCACATATCCCTGGTGTTATTGTTTACCATATAGACCTGTCTATTGTTTGGCTGAAATTTGAGCTATGAGGATAAGTTCAATTCCAGGCTTGAAGGGCAATTAAGGGCCATAGTCTCAGGGGTTCCACCATTCTGTCCAAACAGTAAGCCTGTTCTTTTTTTATAATTTTTGAGTTTTGTTCCACATTTTCCTTCCACTCTATCCAGCACCCTCTATTGTGATCCTTTTCAGAGCAGTCAGCAGTGGTAACCAGGCACTGTCTACATTTTCTGGTCTCAGGGTTCTGGATGCTAGAGTTCATGTGGTCCATTAGTTATTTGGACTAATTGTTTCCATGCATCTTTGATTTTCTTTACTGTAGCTGCGGAAGGGTTGAGACCAGTAGTTGCACCTTATATGGCTGCTTACAAGCTTTTAAGACCCTATTACTCACCAAAGTAGGATTTAAAAATTAAAAAAAAAAACCTCACTGCCATTGAGTCGAATCCAACTTATAGCGACCCCTCCTTGGGTTTCCAAGGTGGTATCTCTACAAAAGTAGATTGCCCAGTCTTCCTTCCAAGGAGTGGCTGGTGGATTTGAACCATCAGCCTTCTGGTTTGCAGTCAAATGCCTTAGGCACTAAGTTGCCAGAGCTCCCACCACCAAAGTAGAATGTAGAATATTTTTTGTGCACTGTGTTGTGCCAGGTGACCTTGATGTCCCTCAAGACTATGATCCTGAGCTCCTAGGCCCAAGTGACTCATTCCCTGAAGGTGTATGATTGTGACTGAGAAGTTTTCATTATTTTGTCCCCTGCATTTTCTACTATATTCATGGATATATAATACCCTTTGTCAAACCTATATATATTTGTGGATGTTTGTTGTTCAGGTTAAGTGTCTATCTGTGTATCCATTTACGTTTTATAGTTATTACCGTTATTGTAGGATTGGGTATTACATATTTACCTTTGTTGACTTCTTCCCAGTGTATTCCTTTGCCTTGATCATTTTGTGCTGACCTCCTCCTTTTGTATATTGAGTTCGTCTTCACCAAGTTAGTATATGTCTACTCTGTAGTTATTGATTTATTCTCTTCCACTCCCAGCCCTGGTAACCATCACAGGGTGTTTCTTTTTGTGTGAAAACTTTTTCTTGACTTTTTATAATATTGGTCTCATACAATATTGTCCTTTTTTGATTCATGAATTTCAATGAGCATGTCCTCCAAGTTCATCCAAGTTTTATGAGGAGTTTCACAGATTAATTGTTATTCTTTAATATTTTATGTATGTACTATAGTTTCTTTATCCATTCATCTTTTGATGACCATTTAGGTTGTTTCTATTCTTTTACTAGTGTGAGCTGGGGGTGTGCCTATATCTGTTCATGCCACAGCTCCTATTTCTGTAGCATATATATCTAGTAGTGTGGTTGCTGCATCAAATGGTATTTCCATTTCCAGCGTTTTAAGGAAGCGTCATACAGTTTTCCACAGTGGTTGTATCATTTTAAAGTCCCACCAATAGTGGTCTCTTGTAGTGTTTTGTAGTTTCTTTGTATAGGTCCTTTGTATCTCTGGTTAGATTTATTCCTAAGTATTTTGCCTTTGGGGTTGCTGTTTGTTCTGGTTACCTAGTACTGCCCTGACAAGAATATACCACAAATGGGATGGCTTTAACAAACAGGAGTTCATTCTCTTAGTTTGGAGGCTTTACTTCCGAGTTCAAAGTGCCAGGCTCTAGCGGCTGGGTGAAAGCCCCTCAGCCTTGGGCTTTAGCTCTGCCTCCTGCTCCTGGCCCATGGAAGCTAGAGGCTTTTCTTCACTCAGACAGCTGCTGGCTGTGGAGGCTGACAAGCCCAAGGTTGACAAGTAAAAAGGCACAGTCCTGATGTGTTATCAAACCACACAGCAGGCCATTCATTCAAGTCCACTTAAAGTCCCAAGGTTGGCAGAGCATGGCAGGCTGCTGAGCAAAGACACAGCTACATGCAGGGTTTAAGCATGCCATAAGCTGGAGAGCATTCCCCAAGGCTTCTCCTTATATACAGGAAGCAGACCACATCCCTAAAGCAGCTACTTAGCTGCTCATAGTAGATTCCACCATGGAGTTGATTACCAGTCTCATCATGGGGAATATTATATCCAGCTGCTCAGCCACCCAACCAGGCCCAGCCAAGTTGACACACAAACTTAACCACCACACTGTTGTAAAATGGTAATGTTTTCCTGATTTCCTTTTCAGACTTTTCTTTGTTAGAGTAGAGTAATGTGACTGATTTTTGTGTGTTGATCGTGTACCCTGCCAATTTGCTGAATCTTTCAATTATTTCCAGTAATTTTCTTGCTAACTCTCTTGGATTTTCTTCATGCAGGATTATGTTGTTGTTGTTGTTAGGTGCTGTTGAGTTGTCTCCAACTCATAGTGACCCTATGCACAGCAGCACGAAATACTGCCCAGTACTATGCTAGCTTCATGATCCTTGCTATACCTGAGCCCATCCTTGCAGCCACTGTGTCACTCCATCTCATTGAGGGCCTTCTCCTTTTTCATTGACCTTCCACTTTACCAAGCATGATATCCTTCTCTAGGGAATGGTTTTTTCTGACAACATGACTAAAGTAGGTGAGAAGAAGTCTGGCCATTCTAGCTTCCAAGGAGCATTCTGGCAGCACTTCTTCTGGAACAGATCTTTTAGTCCTTTAAGAGGTCCTTGGTACTCTTAGAATTCTTCTCCAGCACCACAGCTCAAAGGCATGAACTTTCTTTGGTCTTCTTACTCATTATCCAGCTCTCACATGCATAAGAGGCAATTGAAAACACCATGGCTTGGGTTAGGTGTATCCTAGTCTTCAAGGAAGCATCTTTGCTCCTCATCACTTGAAAGAGGTCTTTTGCAGCAGATTTGCCCAATGCAATACATCGTCTGATGTCTTGACTGCAGCTCCCATTGGTGTTGATTGTAGAACCAAGTAATATGAAGTCCTTGACAACTTCAATCTTTTCTCTATCCATCATGAAGCTGTTTATTGGACCAGTTGTGAGGATTTTTGTTTTCTTTTTATTGAGGTGTAATCCGTACTGCATACTGTACTCTTTAATTTTCATCAGTAATTGCTTTCAAGTCATCCTCACCTTCGGCAAGCAAAGTTGTATCATGTGCATATTGCAGGTTGTTAATGAGTCTTCTTCTAATTTGATGCCACATTCTTCTTCATATAATCCAGCTTCTCAGGTTATTTGCTCAGCATATAAATTGAGTAATTATGGGAAATGGATACACTCCCTTCTTGATTTTGAACCATGCAGTATGCCCTTATTCTGTTTGAACGACAGCCTCCTCCTTATCTATGTACAGGTTCCTCATGAGTACAATCAAGTATTCTGGAATTCCCATTCTTCTCAATGTTATCCATAATTTGTTATGATCCACACTATTGAATGCGTTTGCAGTCAATAAAACATAAGCAGACATCTTTCTGGTATTCTTTACTTTCAGCCAAGATCCATCTGACATCAGCAATGATATCCCTCATTCCACGTCCTCTTCTGAATCTAGCTTGGATTTCTAGAAGCTCTCTGTCCATATACTGCTGCTACCATTTTTGTGAATTATCTTCAGTAATTCAATAATTTACTTGCGTATGATATTGATGATATTTTTCAATAATTTCCACATTTCTGTGGGATCACCTTTCTTTGAAATGGGTACAGATATGGGTCTCTTCCAGTCAGTTGGCCAGGTAGCTGTCTTCCAAATCTCTCGGCATAGCCAGGTGAGTGCCTCTCTCATGGCATCCATTTGTTGAAACATCTCAGTGGGTATTCTGTCAATTCCTGGTGCCTTGTTCTTCACCTGTTCTTTCAGTGCAGCCTTGACTTCTTCCTTCAATACCATTGGTTCTTCATCATATGCCACCTCCTGAAATGGATGAACATTGACCAATTCTTTTTGGTACAGTGACTCTGGGTTTTCCTTCCATCTTCTTTTGATGTTTCCTGCATCATTCAATATTTTGCCCATAGAATCTTTAAGTATTCTCGAGGCTTGAATTTTTTCTTTAATTCTTTCACCTTGAGAAATGCTGAGCATGTTCTTCCCTTTTGGTTTTCTAACTTCAGGTCTTTGCACATTTCATTATAATAATTGGCTTTTTCTTCTTCAGCTGTTCTTTGAAATCTTCTGTTCAGCTCTTTTATCTTGTCATTTCTCCCATTTGCTTTAGCTACTCTCTGCTTACGAGCAAGTTTCAGAGTCTTTTCTGACATCCATTTTAGTCTTTTCTTCCTTTCTTGTCTTTTTAATGACCTCTTGCTTTTTTCATTATGATGTTCTTGATGTCATCCCACAGTTCTTTTGGATTTCGGTCATTGGTGTTCATTGCATCAAATCTATTCTTTAGATGATCTCTAAATTCAGGAGGGGATATTATCAAGGTCATATTTTGGCTCTCATGGACTTGTTTTAATTGTCTTCAACTTGAATTTGCATATGAGCAGTTGATGGTTTGTTCCACAATCAGCTCCTGGCCTTGTTTTGGCTGAAGATAATTGAACTTCTCCATCGCTTCTTGCCACAGATGTAGTCAGTCTGATTCCTGTGTATTCCATCTGATGAAATCCACTTGTATTGCCATCACTTATGTTGTTGAAAAAAGGTATTTGCAATGAATAAGTCATTGGCCTTGCAAAATTCTATCATGTGATCTCCAGCATTATTTCTATCACCAAGGCCATATTTTCCAGCTGCCGGTGACTCTTCTTTGTTTCCAGCTTTTGCATTCCAGTCACTAGTGATAATCAACATATCTTGATTGCATGTGTGGTCAATTTCAGACTGCAGAAGTTGGTAGAAATCTTCAGTTCCCTCATCTTCGGCTTTGGTGGTTGGTGCATAGATTTGAATAATAGTAGTATTAACTGGTCTTCTTGTAGGCATGTGGATATTATCCTGTCACTGACAGCATTGTACTCCAGGACAGATCTTGCACCAGTCTTTGTGACAATGAATGTCACACCATTCCTCTTCAATGTGTCATTCCCAGCATAGTAGATCATACGGTTGTCTGATTCAAAATGGCCAAAACCAGTCTTATTTCAGTTCGCTAATGCCTAGGATATTGATCTTTTTATGTTCCTTTTCATTTTTGAGAACTTCCAGTTTTCCTAGATTCATACATCATATATTCCATGTTCCGATTATTAATAGATGTTTGCATCTGTTTCTACTCATTTTGAGTCATGCCACATCAGTCAATGGAGGTCCCAAAAACCTACTCCATCCATATCATTAAGAACATCTCTATTCTGAGGGGTCAGCTCTTCCCCAGTCATATTTTGAGTGCCTTCCAACCTGATGGGCTCATCTTCTGGCACTATACTGGACAGTATTTCAGGGCTATTCATGAAGTTTCCAGTAATATATCAGACACTGTTTCACTGTTACTCATAAGGTTTTCACTGGCCAATTCTTTGAGAAGTGGATAGCCTCTTCCTTCTTCTGAGTCTGTCTTAGCCCAGAAGCTCCACTGAAACCTGTCCACTATGGGTAACTCTGCTGGCATTTTGCAACACTGGTGGCATAACCAGCCTCACAGCAACACATGAGCTACCACAGGATGACAAACTGACAGAGAAGTTCATCTCCCTAGTTGTTGCTAACCGCTCTGTGCCCACCTACCCGGGGCCCAGCCTTAAAACAAAGCTGTCCTGGAGTGAAGCAGCCCCTAGTCACACGCCTGCCTACTTGGGCCCCAGCTTTAAAATAAAGCCATCCTGAAGCAAAGCAGCTGCACATCCACCTACCTGGGGCCCAGCCTTAAAATAAAGCTGCCTTGAACCGAAGCAGCCCTGAGCCATATAGCATTATATCATCTACAAATAGAGATAGTTTTACTTCTTCTCTGCCAATTTGGATGTTTTTCATTTCCCTGTCTGCCTTATTTCTCTGGCTTGGGCTTCCAATATAATTTTGAATAGGAACGATGATGTTGTTGTTGTTCATATGCCGTCGAGTCAGCCCCAACTCATAGCGACCCCTCCTTGGGTTTCCAAGGCAGTATCACTACGAAGTAGGATTGCCCCACCTTCCTTCCGAGGATGATGAAAGGGCATTATTGTCTGATTCCCATTCATAAGTGGTATGCTTTCACTTTCTGTTGAAACTAACCTTGTCTATTTGTTTTGTATATATGCCCTTAATTATGTTGAGCATTTTTATGAGGAATTGTTCGGTGTTTTCAAATGTCTTTTCTACAGCAATTGATATGATTGTGTGGTTCTTTTCCTTTATCTTATTATGTGATGGATTAAATTGATTGTTTTTCTAATTTAGACCCATCATTGTACACCTGTTATGAATCCCACTTGGTTGTGAGATTTTTTTTTTTTTTTTTTTTGATATGTTGTTGGATTCTACTGGCTAGAATTTTTTTGCAGATTTTTGCGTGTACATGAACAATGTTGGTTTATAATTTCTTTTTCAGTGGTGTCTTTGGTTTTGGTATCAGAGATATGCTTGCTTCATGGAATGAGTTTTGGAGTATTGCATCCTCTTTTATGTTCTGTAGTAGTTTGAGTAGAATTGGTGTCATCTGTTCCTGAATGTTTGGTGGAATTCACCTGTGAAACCATCGGGGCCATGACTTTTTTTTGTTGGTAGCTTTCTTTATGACCTTTTCAAGTTGTTCTTTTGATATGGATCTATTCACATTTTCTACCTCAGATTGTGTTAGTTTGGGTTGGTAGCATTTGTATAGAAATTTGACCATATTCTCTGTTTTGAAGTTTGTTAAAGTACAGTTCTGATGTATTGTGTTTTTCTTTTTATTTCAGTTGGTTCTGTTATGATGTCACTCATTTCATTTCTTATTCTTGTTATTTCCGTCTTTTCCATTGTTAAATTTGCCAGTGGTTTGTCAATTTTATTCATCCTGTCAAAGAACTAACTTATAGTGTTGTTAATTTTTTTCTATTGTTTTCCTGTTGTATTTATTTCTTTGCTAATCTTTTCAATTTTCTTCTGGTGACTAGGTTTTTTTTTTTTTGTTTGTTTGTTTGTTTGTTTTTTGCTATTATTTTTCTAATTGTTGGAGTTGGTGGGTTAAGGTTTTGATTTTGATTCTTCTTTTTTGATGTGTTCATTTATTGCTATAACTTATCCTCTGAGAACTGCTTTTGCTGTGTCTCAGAGGTTTTGATATGCTGTGTTTTCATTACTATTTTATTCAAGGAATTTAAAATTTTTATTTTGTATTTCTTCTATTACCCAGTAGTTGTTACGCTGGGTGTTACTCAGTTTCCACATATTTGATTTTTTTTTTTTTTTTTCCCTTTCCATCTTAAAATGTTCTTTTAGGCAGTGAATTCAATGCCATTTCACTTCAGTTTACCAATCCCGGCATGGCAGACCGTGTGACTGCCCCATTCACAAGGGCCCATACCAGTCCATTTCAGCTTACTGTTGCATAAGAAAATTGAGCTTTATGTGTCTCATTTAATTTTCGACAACTTCCAGTTTTCCTTGATTCTTACATCATACATTCCATGTTCCACTTATTAATGGATATTTGCAACTGTTCCTTCTCATTTTGAGTTGTGCCACATCAGCAGATTATGGTCCCAAAAGCTTTACTTCATCTGTGTCATATGGTCAGCTGTACTTTGGGGAAGCATCTCTTCCCCACTCATATTTTGAGTGCCTTTCAACCTGAGGGGCTCATCTTCTGGCATTATATCAGACAGTGTTCCAGTGCTATTCATAAGGTTTTCACTGACCAGTTATTTTAGAAGTAGACCTCCAGACTCCTTCCTAGTCTGTCTTAGTCTGGAAATGCCACTGAAACCTGTCTACCATGGGTGACACTGTTGGTATGTGAAGAACTGGTGGCATAGCTTCCAACATCACAGCAAATATACAAACTACCACAGTATGACAGACTGACAAGTAAGTGGTGGCCATAATCAGTCAGGCAGTTTGTAATTTGTGTGTTGTTGTTGTTGTTATGTGCCATCGAGTTGACCCGACTCATAGCGACCCTTTCTTGGGTTTCCAAGGCAGTATCGCTATGCAAGTAGATTGCCCCATCTTCCTTCCAAGGAGTGGCTGGTGAATAATTTGTGTGATTCTATAAATTTGCATCATGAACAACAAACTCAATTTATTGTCTGCCCAGCTTTTTCTACATCTGCGTGCGTGGAAGCCACTGAGATCATAGGGCATCTGCCACTCTAAAGGCCCTGGATTGTTTGACTTTGATTTGTTAGAACTTGCTTGTGGGAACAACTAAATAGTCTAAGAATTGCTTATTAAAAGGAGAAAAGTAAGAAATAAAGAAAATTTCCTACTTTTCCAGTTATTGGCTCCCCCACGCACACAGAGTAGCCAAATAACCCTATTAAACGAGAGAAAGCATTCCAGCATTCTTAAGTATAAGAAAGAATTATATGATTAGAAAAATCACCCATTGTATAAGCATTATTAACTACCTGATTCACACAATTGTCAGGAACATAGGGTAAAACCATTTAATGAAAGATTGCTGTGAAATTTCACAAGAAAGGGAATAGTACTTCACCACCGTAATCCATTGATCAATTCCCTGCATCACTGAAAATGAGACAATCAAATGATTATGTTTCCTGATGATGTGCCGTAGGATCCACAGCACCTCCTTAATAGGTTCATATACTTCTTCCTTCACCTCCATCCTCCCTTAAAACTTCTAGAACCAGTTTTCAGATCACAGGAGATGATATGTGGTATACTGGAACAAATTATACAGCATCATAAAGAAGCAATCAGACAAATCCTGAATGCAATATATTCTTAAGCAATTGACCTGATTTGTTCAACAAGTTATTATTTGAAAATTTACTGTTCTCTGAGAAATGCCAGAGTTGCAGAAGCTGGAAGAAAAAAAGATCTTCTTCCAGAGCTAACAGAGAGAGGGAGTCTTCCCCTATAGCTGCCCTGAATTCTGACTTCTAGCCTCCTAAACTGAGACAAAATAAATTTCTGTTCTTTAAAAAAAAAAAAAAAAGAGAGAGAGAGAAAAGATAAGAAAATTAACTGTTCTAGATTAAAAGAAAGTTAAAAGTTATAACAACCAAATATTGGACCTTTTGGGGATTGATTCAAACCATATAGAAAGACATGTTAGATAATTTGGGACATTTGAAAATGCTTCAGGGTCTTGGAACTTGTGTACCAAATTAAAATGCTTTTTGAAAAAAATGAATGTACAAGAAAAGCTTTTTGAGACAAAAGCTGAGAGAATTCACCACCAGGAGACTTCCCTATAACAAATATTAAAAGTTATTCTCAAGGAAAATGAAAATGATACCAGATGGAATT
The DNA here is from genome assembly GCF_000298275.1 of Orycteropus afer afer. Lineage (NCBI taxonomy): Eukaryota > Metazoa > Chordata > Mammalia > Tubulidentata > Orycteropodidae > Orycteropus > Orycteropus afer. The sequence continues at coordinate 433,670 of NW_006922414.1, forward strand.
TTGGAATTACATGTACACATACAATGAAAAATGCCAGAAATAGTAAATATAAAAACTATTTTTGGGAGGTGGGGCAAGATGTCAGACTAGGCAGAAGGATTGCACAGACCCTCTTCAACAAAGAAAAGGGAAACCAATTAACACAGACACAGAAGATAATC